>NC_137110.1:7366497-7458997 GCF_949357685.1 Gobio gobio | reverse complement strand
TTTTATGTAGCCGATATGACAGACTTGAGCTGCACATGTTGCACTGTCCTCTTCTGAAGTGATTCCAATCATTTTTCAAGCAATTCAAACCCATCATTACATTTACATTTATGCATTTAGCAGACGCTTTTATCCAAAGCGACTTACAACTGGGGAGTACAGGAAGCGATCCGTCATGAAGAGTCGAATAAATGCAAAAAGTGCCTGAAATACTAAGTCTGTGTACATTGCTTAGTGTAGCACAGGCTAGAGTAGGGAGGGAAAAGGGGAAGGAAGAGGAAAAGAGAGAAAACATTTTTTATGAGGTTATGGCGAAAAGTGCGCATCTGAAGTGTCCCAGTTGAAGGAAATTATCCATTATTTATCATTTTTAATACATCTGCCAAATTTTCTTATTGGGTCGATAATGATAACATTAAAAATGAGCATATATTGGCTGATACCTAGCCTAGAAATCTAGACACACCCTAGCGGCAGCAAATGTAATTTGCAGTCAGGGTCGTCTAGCAACTCTCCGTTGGCTTGCGAGCTTGAAAAACCAAACTCTAGTCAGGCCAATCACATCGTGTATAGAGTCGGTGGGCGGCCTTAACATAATGATGGCAGAGTTGCGACGGTTCCGTGTGTGAATGGCAAAAAAGGAAGATGTGTTTGGAGTTATGCCGAACGTATACAGCAAAAGTTTAAGCTATCAACTTGCTCCACTGGTGGGAAAACACATGGAGCTCCGCCACAACCCGCTTGTGATTTGTTGTCTCACCACTGATAGAGCTCTGGTTGGTTGTAGCGTTATCCTATTGCGTGCAGAGGGAATTTGAAAGACAACTGTTTATCCCGCCCCTCAGATTGAGCCCTGCCAATGGTGTGTTCCCAGAACCAACATCTTAATGTGGGTCTGGCACCGGTATGGTAGCCGATATATCACCATATTTTAATTAACTATTTTTTATTTTTAGTTAAAAATAACAACACACAATAGTCTTTTGCATTATTTTAGAAGTTTTTCAATATACAGACTTCATAGAAAGTGTGCTACAATCCCATTAAGCAATAATATTGTGATAACCCCCAGCATAGATCAACAATATATCATACAAAGGGTGTGAATATACACTATTCATTAACAACATGTATTCTTATTTCTGTGCCAGAGTTATTATATTGATTAATAATAGATAGCTAATCTGTGGGCTTTGTATATGTGCATTTCTGAAATGCATAACATGTACAAATCAATTTAAATTGTAATGTAGATGCATTTTCTGTGAAGTTGCTTTGAAACGATATGCATCGTGAAAAGCGCTATACAAATAAATTTGAATTGAAATTTGAATTGAATTGAGTTTGCTGTTCAAGTAATACAAGCAAATGTCATGTGTTTGACGGGGTTCAAGAGCAAGATCCAAATCTCGTTCACAACTTTCTCGTTTCTGAGCTTTCTGAAATCGAGCATACTGAACATTTGTGTGCATGTGCAGATGTTACAGTAAATAGGTTATGAAAACGTCAGGAAGGAGAAGCTGGAAAAAAATGTAGAGCAGAGATCTGGCTACTTATTCGCTGTCCTGAACTATTTCCAATTTGTCTGTTGATGGCTCCATAGCTTGACTCCAAAACCGAGGGAGCTGCCTTGCCGTCTGCTGTCTACATAGGCAGATACCTAAGTCTAAGATCCGAGAGCTCACAAATGACTGCTTTGAAACTCTCTTCATGGGCAACTTAATGCATAACGTCCACAATTGGCTCAGTTGGCATGTGGCCAGTTAATGGATCAATGCTGTTACCAGCATAAGAAATACACAGTACATAAATATTGTAGTACATTTTGCAGTTTTAATTTTTCAGAGATTTTCTAGCAATACTTTTTATCATCAACATTTCTTTGGGGAAATCTTTCATGGTGGGAAGGAGCCTATGATGCCTAAAAAGGCGGTGTATGTAAGCAGTTTGCTAGGGTAAACAGCTCATGAGGTGTTTATTTGGTGTATAATCATATGTAGGCACTTGTTTACACATGTTGTTGTTGTTCTCTCCTGCAGTGGAAGGATGCCAAGCCCGAGGATCTGATGGACTCCAAGCTGAGATGTGTCTTTGAGATGCCTGCTGAAAATGAGAAAACAGTGAGTTGGATGGGTTTTCATGCATTTCCTCATGTTAGCTCCGAGCTGTAGGCAGTGTGTGAAATGACAATGACAGCATGCATGACTACATTAATGTCACCCTCTCCTAAAGATAATAGGCAAAACAGATTCTTGGCTCTTTTATGGATGCATTTGCTTATGATTCTGTCTCTCTCTCTGTGTGTGTGTGAACCTGATTTTGGCCGCAGCATGAAATGGAAAGCAATAAGATATCCTCTAGTCTCTCAAAGTCGGAGTCATCCACATTGTCTATGAAGTCCATGGCCTCCAGTATGGATGATGGAGAGGTGAAGAAGATCATGGAGGAATGTAAAAGACTGCAGACGGAGGTGCAGCGGCTACGAGAGGAGAACAAACAGATCAGGGTGAGTGTTTGCTAATTATGTTCTTGCAAGTATTATTGTCAGCAATAGTCACAAGTATTTTAAAACATTAGATGTGTTATCTTTCAAACTCATAATTCAAATGTACATAATTATGTATTGAAAAATACATTATATACACTACCGTTCAGAATGATTTTTGAAAGAAGTCTCTTATGCTCACCATTTATTTGGTCAAAAATACAGTAAAAACAGTAATATTGTGAAATCTTATTACAATTTAAAATGAATGTATTCTATTTCAATATTTTAAAAAAATATAATTAATTCCTGTCAATTTTCAGCATCATTACTCCAGTCTTCAGTGTCACATGATCCTTCTGAAATCATTATAATATGCTGATTTGATGCATAAGAAGCATTTCTTATTATTATCAATGTTAAAAGCCATTGTGCTAGCCTGACAAGCCAGACCCAACTCCCCATTGGCAGGGCTCAATCCGAGGGGCGGGATAAACGGTTGTCTTTCAAATTCCCTCTGCACGCAATAGGATAACGCTACAACCAACCAGAGCAACGAAGAAGGTGAAGCGGAGTTAGTTGATAGATTAAACTTTCGCCATATCCGGTCGGCAAAACTCCGAACACATCTTCCTTTCTTAAGAATGACTTCAGTGCTGTTCTTTGTTCTTTCCTCAAAGAAAAGCTTAACTCCAAGTCTTCCAGAGTCGCGGCCAAAGCCGATTCAAAAGACCGCTGTTCGCCAGCTTCTTTGTTTACAAGCAGCACGCAGGACCGCGTCAACTCTGCCGTCATTATGTTAAGGCCGCCCACCGACTCTATACACAATGTGATTGGCCTGACCAGAGTTTGGTTTTTCCAGCTCGCAAGCCAACGGAGAGTTGCTAGACTACCCTGGCTGCAAATTACATTTGCTGCTGCTAGGGTGCGTCTAGATTTCTAGGCTAACGTTGTGCTGCTTAATCGACCACATTTGAACTAGTCGTGATGGACAGATCGTTAACATGAATGGTCCATGTGGTAATTTTATCAGGCAGGAAATTTAAACATTTGCCGAACATTCATAGACCTCAGACATGGCTGATCATTTGAAACATGTAAGTAGCACCCTAACGTTAGCCACTTTACATGGCCACTCGCTCTAATGTTAACGCTAACCTAGATAAATGTGTGCTATTATAAGGTACCTATCCAAATGTTTGTGCGGAGTGTGGTAGCTAAATTAGTAGGGGTGTAACGATTCGTTTTAACAACGATTCGATTCATATCACGATTTGAGGTTGTCGATACGATTCAAGGACGATATTGGTTCATTTAGAACGATACGATCCGAGACAATTCAGTGACTTGAAATCGATTCAGTAACTTTTTAGCCAAAAATTGTGTGACTGAAATAAATATCTGGATACTGGTCAGTGCAGGTGAAGTTTCCTAGATTCCTGTTGTTTCTTGTAAGGGAATCAGGTATCAATTAATTATGGATATAAACAAACAAGTAAACAACAATTAATGGAAAATGCATTCACATTTTATTTGAATAAAGTGCAACCAACAGTTTAGGTTGAATTAACAGGAAGTTAACCTTTTCTGCTCTCAATTTCAATATTCAATACATTTTCAATAAAAGCACAGTAAGTGCAACCAACATTTCAACAGTAGGTTAACCTGCTACTTCTGCTTTTGTTTTCCAACATAAAAATATTACAATATTAATATCAAAAATAAAGTGCAACTAACTTCTCTTCAGGTTTATTTAATAGTAGGTTTACCTGCTACTTTTGCTGTTGTTTTTCAACATTAAAATGATACAAATACAATATTAATATCAAAAAATAAAGTGCAACCAACATTTCTTCAGGTTGAATAAACTGGCTGAACCTGCTACTACTCTCAGGTTAATAAACAAACAATATTTAACCAAAGATAAAATGCAACCAACTACTCTTCAATGACTCTACATATTTTTTTTTTTCTCAAAAATATCAACTGATCAACATGATCTGACCGCAGAACACTTCTCTGTGCGTTCACTATGTCGCCAGCAGTACTAAAAACTTGCTCTGCTGGCACACTGGTGCCAGGAATGCACAGGTAACATTTAGCAAGGGTTGAAAGTACAGGTACAGGTAGCTCTTTCTTTTAATTTCTCGCTCGTTGGCTTCTCCTCTGTCATCCGCCATGCTATGTTTTGTTTTCTTAGCGCTGCTGCTGGTGCGTGGTGATGATGTCACAGATAGGCAGACTGAATCGAGTAACGTTTAACGCCTTTATCATTAAAAGTGCTAAGAAAAAACCTCCATATAAAGTCTGACGTGCTTAAATCAAATGCTTTATTTCCTATTATCGATACAATCGATTGATTACCTTTTAAAACGATGTTAGATCGATATATGTCGTCCGGAAGGCCAAGTTGCCGAGCACAGATCGATGTAGTTAGATCATAGGAATATAAATCGATACATCGATGTAGTAGATGAATCGTTACACCCCTATAAATTAGTATTACGTTTACTGCATGCTTTACTTATTGTGCATTTCCCTCAAAGGGTGCATACACTATCCTCTTTGCAGCTGACACCGACTCAGAAATCACTAGTCTATTAATAAAATGTTATACCCCTGGTTTCACAGACAAGGCTTAAGTCCGTTCAGGCTGATTTGTTTTTTTGTCTCGTTTTGTGAAGAATGACATTACTAGGTAATAAAATAATACTAATAATAATAAAAATTTAAATAAATGCGTCAAAGAAAAACGGGCAAGGCTGAGACATGCAGCAAAACAAAGGAAGCGGGCCCTTGAAATTCTGGTGGCTAAACGTCAGAAGAAATAGGGTTTAACTTACAAGGTGGTGTACAAAGTATCCCATATTGATGCATTTGTAGCCAGTGGGATCTTCAGTTGTTTCAGTTTTGAGTGTTACATTTTATCTGGTTGTCGTCGTCTTGTTTTTGTTTTGTTTTATGTATTCAGCTCCCACATCTATAGAATCCTTTTTTTGTGTTTTATAAAGAGTTGTTTTACCCTACATAAAACACAAAAACTTTTTTTTACCTCTTACCTGTTAGAATTAGTTTCAGACAGATGCAAATATACTTAATAGTGTCTAGAAATGAGCATGAAAAGTAAATATATTTAAAGAAGAAAAAAAAGTGTCCCGACGTCGGAGAATGTTTTCTATATCCACGCAATGTTCTGACCTTTTTTTACCCCTCACCCGTTTACATCTCTGCATGTAGAACAATATTATAATATTTCTCAGCCCTGAATCTGAAACCATTTTCCGATGTCACTCCCCAACCCCAAGTAGGGCCTATATATTTAAGTAATTAAAATATCATAAACGTCTGGTCTGACTAGTCGAGTAATGGCTCAAATGAGGCTTAAACTAGTCGCGAGTGAACGGGATCATCTCTTCCTGAAGATTAATAAAACAACATCAACATCTGAACGTATGTTGAGGATACATTACAACTTACTGAAACGTATCATATGTTGTGTAATCACACGATCAGTGTTTCAATGGCGGAAAGACATTGATAAAACAGCTTGTAAACAATGTCACGTAGCATCACATTTACCTCAGAAGTCATTCAGTGTCCACAGCTGTTAGTTTACTAGATAAATCAACTCTTTCACTAAATATATGCACTATATTAGCCTATTCATTATATTCTACCTAACCTGTTAGTGATGTCTTGAATATTTAATGCATGTTTAAATAAATCTGTCAGACACTGTGTATAGATGATCATATTTCAACAATAAATTGGAGTTAGAAGATTTAGAAGTTAATGCAAAAACTGCCTTATTTGAAGTTTAATGTTTGCACACAGCGAGTTATTTGAGTGTTATTATTATATCTAAAAATAAATAGCAACTGAATTTAGGCTAATAGTTTGGGCTCTGTTGTTAACCTTTAATATTAATGTACAAGTAAGGGCTCCCTATATAGTTTACAGCAATATCTTTAAGAAACTTTTAGTTATAATTTAATTAATTTAAGGACGGACACAATTTTTTCAGTTAACCACTGTTTAATAAAATAAATAAAAAGCAATTTTGTAAAACTGCTGTACCGAACCCATACCGAACCGTGACTTCAAAACCGAGGTATGTAACTAAATACTGTAAATGAGAGGAAATAGAAATATGTGGATTTCTACATGCAAATATTTTTTGGTCAATTCATTTGATTTGGAGGCATTGAAAAAGATGCTCAAATTACCAATAGACTGAAACAAAATAAAAAGATTGAAAGTGGCTTTTAAGGGTGCTCTTACTCTAAATACTGCCTAATTACAGGATTAAAAATGAAATGTTTATTCATTTTGAAGCATTTATATCATATATTTTTATTAATTTAAATGTTTTATTTTGTGCCAAAAACAGATCTAAGTTTTTCATGAAAACTTTGACCCTTAGAATGAAATGTTCAGTGTTCGACTGCTGTACCTTTTAAGAAACCCTTTTATAACCATCACCGTGCTCTCTATAGATATCTGCCTTTGAACAAGCCATACTGATTGACCACCACATTACTTTTGCTCTCTTCCACCATATTGTTTAAATTTGTAACGGCCACAGGATGTTGAGCATATCAAGAGACGGAACTGAAGATAACCTGCCCTTACTCATCAGCTGCAGCTGGGGACCATTACTGCTGCTTGTTTAATGAGACGAGCGCAGGGCCAAAAGCGCTTTTCATAACTCTCCAGATTATTTCTGTCATCTAACTGTCTTTATCTTTATCTCTCTCTTCCACTTTCCCCCATGTCCCCTTCCCAGCAGGAAGACGACGGTCTGCGGATGAGGAAGAGCACAGTAATGTCCGCTCCGCACTCATCTCAAGCGATGAGAGTGAAGGAGGAGGGGCTGAGCAGCAGGGTGATCGCTCTAATTGTGCTGTTTTTTGTTGTGGGTGTCATCGTCGGCAAGTTGGCCTTGTAAAATCCAAGAAGGGAGTGCTACAAGCATGCATTGCGGATGAAACAAAAACAAAACAGACAAATAACCAATGCAGAATTTGTTTAATCCAAATGGCATATCATTGGGGTAGATTTGGATTAGCGAGGTGTGTAAAATTAATAAAGAGATCAAGGAATTTCATCATGTTCTGTGCAAAGAAATAGATTTAAAAAAATAATGATAATAATAATAATCTGACACAGCTCTTGCCTCAAAAATTGTGAAATCATTCTGGCCCCTCTTCCTTAATCAGTTCTGATGCAAGTTCAAATGGATAACTGTCGTAGACTTTAACCACTAAAATGTCGTAGGGATTTTCTAACACCAGATGTGCGATTGAGTTAGAGTGAATGTTGTTTTATCACCTTTTTTTCCCCCCCGATGGGTCAGAAGCAAATCGAATCTGTATACAAATGCTAACGTCTTTTGAAAAGTGTGCATTTTTAATTTACGCATACCCAAACATCCTGCATTAAAGCAGCAGTCCACTGAAGTTTAGCCTGTGATAAAACGAGCCTTCTAGTACCTTCCCCAGTCACACTGTCGTTCAAATAACGTGTTTTATATCTTCCATCCACTTCCGTTCAGTACAGCAGATAAGTACTATAATTCAACATATATTTCCTCTGCAAATCAGATTACGTGCAGTTTTGCGATCGTATTGTGTCTTCACTAATCACCTATATTTTAGTTAAAAGACCATCACCGTTTCATTCAAATTTATTATGTTCACTTGCAATCACCCGCCAATCCACTTTCAAGACAAAACCACCACAAAAGTCTGATTTTTAAGTGTCTTTGGCGATACAGTGTAGGTTATAGACTAATCTTGAATCGACAGCGAGGAAATGGACTGTTAGCGAGTGATATTTCACACAGCTGTTACTGGGGAAGTGTTCACCTACTCCAAATGAACCATTTGAAAGCATATTTCTCTGCATGTCGGTGAGACTCAGAGCTGACATCTCTAAAACCAACACTTCCGATGATGCTTTGCACAAACCGATTTCCCTGTCAGGAACAGAATAGGTTTTTCACCTTTCTTTATTATTGTTTTTCTTTTGGTAAGGGATATGTGCTTGAATGCATGGCTCTGTTTAGAGCAAAAAATACTTTATATTTTATTAAGCTGCTCCATAGGTGAAATCTCCTCTTCAGGCCCTTTTAGCACACCTCTGTTTCCGTTTTGCTGCCTGTCGACCTGAGTTAATTGATTGATCAAGTCATTATTATATACAATAATAGTGCAGCTGCTAAGCGTAAATGCACCATGTACATGCAACTGGTTGAAGGTCTCTCTCTCCCTATGAACTTTCTGTCTGAAGATGCCACGAGGAGAGTTTACCATCAGGTCCATAAACACTATCCTCCCCCCCCCCCTCCTCTCACTTTACCCCTTCAACAACAACAAAAAAGAACAAAAAAAGTAGTTCAAGGAATAGCCGATCCGGACTTTTTATCATCATTTACTCGTGCTTCTGTGAAACCCAAAAGATGTTAGGAAGAGCTGCTCGATGAAAGTATCGTAAAACTAGACTTTTGAAGCACGATTCTGAAGCCATACACGAATAGCTTTGTGTTAGAGATGGACTGAAATTGATATGTTTGAGCTTTTGCATATGGTATATGTACTGTAAATGAGATTTGGCATATGAACGGTTATCAGTGACAAACGGCTCAACTTTTGGTCTGTTTTCCACACAACAACACAATCGCATGGCTTTAGAACATAGTACGCAAGTTGTTTGGATCTTGTCTTGTCCTTTTTGGATCTTTGCAGGGTAAATCCCCGTCTGCTTTTGTGGAAAAGAGCAGCTTTCTCTATCGTCGGATTTCATAGAAGAAAGTGAATGATGTGACACGATGTGCGAGTAAACGGTGACTAAATGTTTATTCTCGAGGCAACTATTCCTTTTTAAAACTGACACGTGTGAGTATTGTAACCTGTATTTTAGCCATGCCAAGCCTACACCTCATTTCCAGATAAATGCATGGCTTCGATATGCCTTGTCGGTGGTCTGAAATGGTTTATCTCGCAGCATAAGGCTTTAAAAAAAACAACACTCCTGACATTTCTGCACTGTTTTCCTGAGCCCTCTGTTTCTTTGCTGTCCTCTGATGTTTATTTAGTCGTTTTGTTTGGATTTAAGTTATGAATAAAGCTTTTATTGCACAGAACTGTTTATATTAAAAATGCACTACATATAAAGAATGTCATCTTCCCATGCACAACGGTCTGGTCTTTGTGAAATAACCGAAATGACGCCCGAAAAGAGACTCTTCCTACAGGGGGACCATTTTGTGACCTGATATGTATTTGTGTCATAGTTTGGTGTTGTGGGAGCGTCTTTTTCTTTAATGTTTCTCTTCTGCTCCCTTTCCTTGAGAAGCTTTTGTTTGAGTTGATCATCTTATTGCTAGATATTGGATTGCGGAGAACAGAGGAGCTTACGATATTGACAAACGGCAAAACTTTGCTTTGTAAGTAACTTTAGGAGACATTCAGGGTATAGTGATTTTTGGACTGCAGTTTATGTATAGTTCACCAAGGAGTATGATTGCCATGGAGAGGGAGGGATTTGGGGGCCTATCAGCCAATCAGCTGGCTCATAATGAAAGCTAAACCTTGTTATAGTGCCCCAAACCTTCACATACAATGTAAACATGAAGGTGACCGTTTTGTATGTATATAAATAAATAATGAGTCTAAGATGAAAATTAAGGTTGATATTCCTAGTCAAGTAGTCTATAATGGTATATAAAGAAACCCCAACTTTGTTGGACTATGTAGCATCTTAATAAATTAAATCAATAAAGCCCCAGACCAAAACTTTTTCTGCTGTTTGTTCTTTTGTCCAGTTTCCATTGTCCGCTTTATGCATTTTCAATGTATTGTGAATTGTGGGCCTGCCTGGTATATGCTTATTAATCTGTATTGACAGCAAAATGATTGATATTTTGCTTGGCATTGGATTTCTGGGGATATTTATATGTCACCTGCCTTGTGACTCTTCATATGACTTCGGAAATTGCACACTTTAGTCCACCTTTTTTTTTTTTTTTTTAGAGTTTTCATTTTCACTTTCTTAAGCATTACGGTTGTGGTGGAAAAACTAGTAAACCTCTATTATAGACCCGTGACATCATTAAACTCTACCGTCGGGTCGACCGCAGTGCTTCTGATGTTAACTTTAAAAGTTATTTTACCCACCATGTTCAAGTTACAGAAAATGACAGGACACCTGCACAAATGTATACATAACTTGCAAAAATAACGTATTAAAAAAAGTTAAGTCTTCCAGCTATAGCTTACTAAGCTTGTTTAGACATTTGACCTTGCAGGATTGTGGACCTTGATTTGGTGTTGGCTATAAAATGTTTATGCTGTGTCCCCTTTTTTATATATAAATTTGGAAAAACAATAGAGAGCCAGATGTTGGTCTGCAGTTACATAGAAATATTTTATTAAGTAATTCGATACAAAACTTGAGAACATAAACAATTAAAACCATAAAAACAAACAATTGCATTACATGCATAACTGACAGCGTTTTTAAGTATTAAGTTAAATTATTGTTTTGTTTTTTTGTAACAAAAGAAAAGTTAACCACATTTTGCTATACATTAAATGCTGTGTTCAGCAACTTGTGATTTTTTTTGTTTTTTTTGTTTTTTGGGAGTTTGAAACTAAATGTTGATTGAGTTGTTTAGCCAAAACATGTTGAAATATCTATCTATCTATATATATATATATATATATATGCCCCTTTTTGCAAGATGTAATAAGTTTTAAGTTTCCCCTGAATGTGTCTGTGAAGTTTCAGCTGAAAATATCCCACAGATCGTTTATTATACCATGTCAATTTTTGAGTGGAATGAAAACATGCTGTTTTCGTGCATGTCTCTTTAAATGCTAATGAGCTGCTGCTCCCGCTTTTCAGAAGAGGGCGGAGCCTGTACAACTCGTGCATTGGATACTCAATAAAAACCAAACAGGTGTTTTAGTTTTTGGCAATCTTCTCTATATCGCGGTCACGTTCACGTGACACTGCGGTTCTTCATCATCATGAAAGTTTATTATCTGCATGCGTTTTAAAGCCATATCAGTTTAAACTTCTGTTTTTCTGATCGCACACACCCGAAGCACGCGCACAGAGAGTTGTCAGATGGAGCGTCACGTGAGTATTAAACTTCTCTTTCACTTCTTATTGTGGTTAAACTGTCAAATACACAAGGTTATGTTTAAAACACACAAAATTCACATAAACACAGTCACTTATGTTTGTGAACGTAAACAAGTAAAGAAATCCCATGTGTAGACTCAGGCTGTATTAGATCTGTGTATTAAAGTGAAAGCAGCGTCATAGTACTGCTGTACATGCTGTTAAAGGGTTAGTTCACCCAAAAATGAAAATTAGCCCATGATTTACTCACCCTAAAGTCATCCTAGGTGTATATGACATTCTTCTTTCAGACGAATAAAATCTGAGTTATATCAGCAGTATAATAGCAGTAATAGTTGCTCTGTTTTTGAAGTCCATAAAAAATGTCAAATGTCTTCTGAAGCTAATTGATGCGTTTATGTAAGAAAAATATCCATATTTAAAACTTTATAAAGTAAAGTTTCGGCCGACCACCTTCCCTGTTCAATTTATGGAAAAATTGTTGAAAGTTCCCCTGCCGATCGAAAAACTAACGCAACCAGGTGTGCTCGTCATGACGTCATGTACGCATCTTGAGTTTCACTTTCAACACTTTTCCACAGAAGGTGATCAGCTCGAACTTTACTTGATAAAGTTTTAAATATGGATATTTTTCTTACTCAAATGCGTCGATTCGCTTCAGAAGGCCTTTATTAACACCCCAGAGCCGCATGGAGCACGTTATTCGACGGACAGGTGCATTTTTTTTATTGACTTAAAAAACAGCAACTATTACTGCAATTATAAAGCTTGGATTAGCCTGGACTTTTTTAATATAACTACGATTTTATTGTTCGTCTGAAAGAAGAATGTCATATACACCTCGGATGAATTTAGGGTGAGTAAATCATGGGCTAATTTTCATTTTTGGGTGAACTAACCCTTTAATATGAATCAAACTACAAAAGAAAAACGAAAATCACTGCTCTTGATTGAATCACTTTAGTAGCTTTAATAAGAAATAAATGTGTTATTTAAATGCTGCTGTTAAATGAACTGTATCTATCCTAATAGGGCGGAGTCTGTCAGCAGTCTTGGGCGGGGCCTGTGAAAAGTGACATCACGCCACATTGCATAAACTGCTAACAGCCTATTCTGAGGGTATGTTTACATGACAACGATGTACTAAAAACAAAACTTTTTCCGTTGTACTGATGACAACGGTAACACAACTATTGTCAAACGGAATCCGAGAAAAAGACTAAAAACGCTGTATTATACTGCCAGTAGTTAGCAATGTCAATTTGTAAAGAAACACTACACGTTTTCACAGATACACATTTTTATAGTTTACGGTATCGTTTTCAAAAACTTGCACTTTGAATCCCATTTTCAAAAGTTTGCATTTTCAGGCCCAAAACGCATGAAAAGTTTTCCTTTTTAAATGTAAATGTTTAAGTGTAAATGTCCCCTCAGACACTGATTTATGAGGATTATAAAAAAAAAAGGAGTGGGTGGATTTTTATCATTATAGGGTGGTTGTGTACACACACTGCCGACACACATTTATGTTCAAACACCATGTAAAAGTGAATTTTGCATAATAGGTCCAACTTGGTGTCTATGAAGATAAATGGCATATACTGCATCTCATAACGCACAAATATAACAACCTTTTGGTTTGGTGTATGTTCTTTTGCGAACTTTAAAACAAGAGGCGTAATTTGAAAACGTTACGAAAGACTAGACGTGCATCTTAGAGATATTTGCCCTGGTTTTTCATAAGGATTTATTTGAGCCAATACAGGACCTCACACTTACACTTACTGTATTGTAACAGATACTGTAAGAGACCTTATAGATATATAATGTCTTTTAATATTTCCTTTTGTCAGTGGTTTAGCCAGAGGGCCTTGCTGATGTTGAGATTTTATTAGACAGCTGCAGCTCATATACTGAACTGTACAGCCTTGTAATGGATGTTTCTAATGGAGCTTGTGAGTGGAGGTCTGTAGTCGAGAGTATAAAAGGGCAAATCTGGCCCTGACGTAACACTTTTAGCAATGTGACTTTCCCGCTTGAGATGATGGAGTATTAATGAATTGTGTGTGTATCTGTTACTGTACTCTGGAAGACTTTTAGAAAGCTTCTTGCTTGTACCAGCTGGGTCTCAAGAGGTAATATCATTTTGTGGGATGAAATCAGTTTCATGATGGTTTGGACGGACTACCGTCAAATAATGACTCTTATAAATAGTGCAAATGCTTACCATGTGTTAAGAATACTTTTGTAATGAGATACAATAACACTTTTTTTAAGCATCTCTGCTACATCTAAAGCCATGTCAGTTGTCTGGCCGACAGAGGGGATTTTTTAGGCTGCTGTTAAGTAGTTAAGTATGGAATGTTGTCTTTGTACTTTTGTCATTTTAGCATCGAAGGGCTGGATTTCATCATCTGTTTAAGAAGTTGGTTCACATTGTTTCCTTACTAGGGAATTATTATGACAAACCCACAAAGATTCTGAGGTTTGGATGCATCGATTTGCTGAAGGAAAATGTTTTACTTTGGCATTGTTGTTGTACGGTTTTTAATTATCGTTTGCCAGCCAGGAACGTGTTCTCTGGCAGATGTGTGATTGCACAGTGGACTGTGCATGTCAAGTCTAGTTGATTTGAAACTTTGGTCAATGTTTTTCAAAATTGAGC
Source organism: Gobio gobio (assembly GCF_949357685.1). NCBI lineage: Eukaryota > Metazoa > Chordata > Actinopteri > Cypriniformes > Gobionidae > Gobio > Gobio gobio. The sequence continues at coordinate 7,444,697 of NC_137110.1, read as the reverse complement.
ACTATTGTTGGACTTTATTTACAATGATTGCAGTCTGAATTAGGGTTTCTAAAGTTTCCAGAAACGTTCCATGATTTTTTGGAAACTTTTGTAAAGTTTCTAGAAATGTAACGAAAATATTCAGCCCCTTTGCAACCCTAGTCTGAACACAAGCAATCCAGGTTCTTACACAAGCACACAACTATGTTTGCAATGCGTGCAACCGACATTTATTCAGCATTCAACAATTAAACAATGTTTTATGGCTGATTGCTGGTTGTGTATAATGAGTAGGGATCGATCGATATGGATTTTTTTGTGCCGATACCGTTTTTCATCAGCCTTAGCCGATGACCGATACGGGCTGCCGATTTTCTTGAGCCGATATTTGGAGCCGATACTGCTTTTGCTCCCTCAATTTACAACATAAAAATGACACAGTGATCATGATGATAATTTAAAATTTACAATTTAAAAAAGGAACATTTATTGAACTAAAAAAAACAATATTTAAAAAATAATAAAAACAGGTGATGTAGAACAAGAAAAAAAAAAGAGTTCAGTGGTGAAAATAAATTCTGAAAATAAATATTTAAGCATAAATAAAATAATTACACTATTGCACACAGTATCAACAAGCAAGCAGCATAATAAAGTGCACACTGACTGTACTATACTTAATTTTAAAACTATTTACAACCTAGTGATTTAATGGTTACACTCTTAAAAATGCTGGGTTAAAAATAACCCAAGTTGGGTTGAATATGGACTAACCCAGCAATTGGGTTGTTTTGACCCAGCGGTTGGGTTAAATGTTTGCTTAAAACAACCCAATTGCTGGGTTAAAACAACCCAATTGATGGGTTAGTCCATTTTCAACCCAACTTGGGTTATTTTTAACCCAGCATTTTTTAGAGTGTAGGTGCACTTAACTTAATCTCTTGTAGAGCAACACCAGCGGTAATTCAGGAAAAAATCTCCCAATGCTCCACGTGAAACTTCAGTCTTTCGACCTTTTTACCATCGTGTCAATTCTCAATTGATTTTGATTAATATGCGCGAGGGAGGGAGAGCAAGACAGTTTGAAGACGGTGAGAGCTGCCTGTGGACGCCTGTCTGTAAATAATGCAGGGAAAAAAATATCAGCGAACGCAGCAGCCTTGTATCGGCCGATACACGTAAAAATATCGGCCCGATATATCAGCCGGCCGATATATCGGTCTAACACTAATAATGAGGCAATTTGTAGATGTGCATATATCATTTTTTTTTAATTTCCTGATTTTAAATTGAACATTGAGTGGCAAATCAACACCAAAATGATCTATTGTATAAAAGTAAACAAAACTTTTCTTAATATCAATATCTTCATAGTCTCAAAAAAAAAAAAAAAAAAAAAATTTATATATATATATAGTTTTTGTGTGTCACTTTAAATGCAAATGAGCTGCTGCTCCCGGCCCCCTTTCTAGGAGAGGGCGGAGCTTCAAGAGCTCCTGTTAGCAGCTCCGATCATGCAGATACACTGAAAATGTCAGCCTTTTATGTTCAAACCGGAGTGGGACGATGATGGAGGGACTCAAGAAGAAGTGACAACATGTAGAATGAGACAGAACGTTTCTGAATGGTTAGTTGATGAATTTATGAGTTAACTATCTACAAGTCATTGATTAGCATGTTCTGTCATGATAATCTATAAATCGCTCGTGTGGGAACTGTTGTAAGATGCCTTCAGAGCCATAGAATATATGCTGCATGAAGATAGAACAGGTATAGTTTAGTTTAATTATGGTTATAACTTTTATGACATGCTTTTGCACTTGTGTTACGCACTGTATAGCAATAAATGTGAAAAGACGGATGTGACCGCTTGGGCAGACTCCCAAATGTGCTCTACTTCTACAACTCTTCCACTTCTCAACATGGCCTTTGCATGTTCCCGGGGGCGGGGTTTATGTAAATTTTAGGGTTAGTGATGCCACTAACCTGTGAATAAGCTCGTTGTAGTAGCAGCCATTTGTTGTAGTCCTTAAAAAGCAATTTCTTTAAAAGTAAATATCTCCCTTTGCATTTAACTTTGAGCATCGTAATTTTGCAGATTTTGTTTAGGCTCAAACAGCAACATTACACACTAACTAAAGTTTAAAAAGTGAAATCATAATCAACCACCCATTTAAAATGTCATTTATTCCTGTGATGCAGCATCATTACTCGAGTCTTCAGTTTCACATGATCCTTCAGAAATGATTCTAATATGCTGATTTGCTCAAAAAACATTAATTATTACATTATTATCAATGTTGAAAACAGGTGTGCTGCTTCATATTTTTATTGAAACTATGATGCATTTTTCTTTTCGGGATTCTTTGGTAAATAGAGTCTAATATCAATCTAAATGTATTTGATACATTTAATGCATCCTTCTAGAATAAAAGTGTTAATTTCTTTCAAAAAAAATAAGTCTCTGAAATTCAGTGTACCTGATATTTTTCTTCATCATCATCTCTTGAATTGCTCTTGACAGCCAATGATTCGCCACAAGAATTAAGCACTTTCCATGTTCAGCCATTTCGCAAGTGAATTTGGGTCATGTTTTTGTTCACCTTGTGGTTTTTGAGGATGTCACGCTATTTAGTTCGATTCTACCAGTGGCAAATGCGCACGGCCTTTGATGTCGACAACAAAAGACATGGAAAATGTTTCTCCTCCCTTTTTAAAAGTTCTTAAGCTGGTTTATTTTGTCATCCTGACCCACTATGGGCAGCTCTAGTGTGTTGTTTTTGATCACAAGAGCCAATGATCAAAGACGCCCATCCCATTAGCAGTAATAATTGGAGCAGTGGAGCATGGAGCAAAGACACTGTAACTAGGACACAGTCACGCTGTTATGCTTCGTAACTTTTCATTGAACAGTGTAAAATAGGCCTTGTGTTAAATCTTTTTATAGATTCTTTTGACAAGCGAGAAGCGTGATTACAAGCCGTAGGCTTTTTTGCAATATGATCCTCTGACAGTTGGCTTTTATTAGTTGAACTGTAACCACAGAAAGAATTGTCACTCATTTTTAATCAGTTCTGCTGGACTTCTAGAGGTAACTTGGACTCATCTGTTGTTGCTGGCGAGCGCTAACAGACGCAACTGCTTTTGAGTGTCAGTATGGAAATGTGACTTGTTCTCCCTCTCTCTATTTATTATAGTTCCCAACCTTCGGAACTCTTGTTACAACCAAAAAGCATTACCTCATGGCACCCAGAGCCACCGTCACTGACAAGATTTAATATGAACAATCTGCTGCCTTTTGGATGTGACTCGCTGACTCGTTTTGCCCTCTTCCGTTACGTCCCTCGGCCAGCAACCATTATTTCATAACTTTTAACAGAAAAACCACAAACTCTTATCGTTTTATGATTCCAAAAGAGTTGTTTGACAGTAATAAGCCTGCAGATGGTTTTAATGACACCGATTAAGATAAGTCAAAAGTAGCAAGCGGAAGTCGTTTGAGTATTTTGGGTAATGGTTGGCCATATGACATGCAGTTGGGTAATATGACATTGCTTATTAAAGGGATAGTTCAACCCAAAATGAAAATTGTTATTAATTCATTCACCCTCATGTCGTTCCAAACCCTTTCCAATGAGACTTTCGTTCATCTTCTGAACAAGTGAAGATCTTTTTTGATGAAATCTGAGAGCTTTCTGCCACTCCATTGACAGCTGCACAACTCCCACTTTGACTCTTTAAAAAGTTCATAATGAGATCGTAAAACTAATCCACATGATTTGAGCGGTTTAATTAAAATGTTCTGAAGAGACTTGATCGCCATATATAATGAACAGATTTAATTCAGGCTTTTTTCACATTTAAACATTGATCAGCAAACATAAACAGAAGGCTCAACCAAACGTTTGAGCTTCCTCAAGAACCAATGAGGTTCATTCTCGTCTTACGCAGGTTTGGTTGAGCCTTCTGTTTATGTTTGCTGATCAATGTTTAAATGTGAATAAAAGCCTGAATCTGTTCATTATATATGGTGCGGGTCTCTTCAGAAAATTTGGACTAAACCACTCAATTGATGTGGATTAGTTTTACAATCTTTTTTTGAAGCATCAGTGTCAGTTGCGTAGCGGTCAATGGAGGTACAGAAAGCTCTCAGATTTCATTAAATCTTAATTTGTCTTCTGAAGGTGAATGAAAGTCTTATGGGTTTGGAACGACTTGAGGGAGTAATCAATGACAGAATTTTATGCAATGAATTCGAGGGTTATCCCAATTCCTTCATGTCTGCTAGGTTTGAACTCTGGGTTCGGCTGTTATCTGGCAAGTGCTCATGTGGAGAACATCTTTGATTTATAAGATTGTCATTGTTGCATACAAGCAAAATGTTTTTATTCACGGGGCGCAGCAATGACTGCAAATATTTTTAGTGCCTTTGGTTCTGTAAGTATTTGTAGCATTCATTCTCCATAGGGATTTTAAAAGATTTTTTAATAGAGAGTTACAGCCCATTAACCAAACCACAAATTTATTAGAATTGGAACATCTTGAATTTTTAAACCAAAAAATTTAGAAATTGAAAAAAATAGGTTTGTAACCCTTGGAGAAATATTGTTTAAAAAGCTCTAAAAACATTGTACAATTATATTTAATTTAAAAAAATATAAAAATGTGGATATATAGAAAAAGATAAGAAGATTGAGACTGCAGAAAGACCTTGGGTGGATGTTGTGAGTTATTTTGCTGTAATTTCTAAGTATTTGCTGTTTCCATGGTAACAGTGACTTCTCTGACTGGTGGTCTGTTCAGGATTACGGGTAGCGTAGTTCTTCACAAATCATTGTAAATAACGTGGCTTTTACAGTAAGCATATATCATCAAGCCAGCACAGGCTCTTGAAAGGTTCTCATTATTGCTAAAAATCTGTTTCTCAATAAGGAACAGATTGGATTTTTCGTCATGAGCTGAATGTCTAGCATCTTTGATTATTTCGTAATTGACTCATACCTTTTTAGTTATCCCTAAAATCAGAGGGAAATGATAGGTGAATGACACTGATGTAGAAGAACCTAACCCTGGCTGTAAGCCTAAACTTGACATAAACTGTAAACTTGTCCCTCAAATCTGATTGGTTATTGGAATGTTGTTCCAGGATCAACAAAGATGTTGAACCAGGTACATTTTGTACTTGGTGAAATCACGTTCAGCATGTCTTATATATTAACTGATGCATTAATACTTATGCACGTACCTCAGGATTCTATTATAAAAATGTATAACTGGTTGCCAATAAAAAGCATTGTAACTAAAGCAATGTTTTCTACTGTAAAACCATATAAACCAATAAATAAGGATCTCTTTTTAACAATATTATATTTATTTATTGATTTATATGTTTTTTTGGAAACAATGGCTACTATGGTAAATTTTTGTGAGGGTTGTGTCAAAACAATAACAATCAATATAATGCATGCACTTTGATGTTTGACAGATTTTTTGAAGATTGCCTCCAGAATAAGGAATCACTCCACTCTGTAAAAACAGAAACTTGCACGCTCTGCTAAACTAAGGCTGAATGAGTTGAACACTTCCTGTTCTTCCAAATAAACAGGGAGAGATTTGTACGCAGAGTTCTGAGAACTTATGCTTCAGATATTGGCGAGCGTGAGCATAATGTGGAAGCCATATGACAGGTCTGTTCAAATGTCTTGCACATGTATTCAACATTGGATGTGAATTGAACCATTGTGCAAGAGCTCAGCAAATGTGCATATACGTTTGTACTATAAATGTAGATCTGTGCAAACATATCAATGTTCAATATAAAAAAATAAACATCCATCGTGTTTCTTATCAAAATTACTTTAATGGTGGCAATAAATATGTTCACCCTCACCATTATTGGAAGATTAAAGCTAAATAAAATGGCAAAAATGAGCTACATCGCCTTGTCTTGAAGACAAGGGCCTAATGTTGAAATAATAGGTTACACTTTATTTTAAGGTGTCATTGTTACACTGTAATGCTAAGCAACTACATGTACTTACTATAGGGTTAGGTTTAGGGTTAGTTGCATGTAATTATGCATAATTTAACTGTATGTAACATGTAACAATGATACTGTAAAATAAAGTGTTACCAAATAATACAGTTAATGCCAAATTTAGTCCATATATGCATAACCAGATATTGGAAAATCTTCTTTCTTCATTCCCAGACAAATGGGAATCTGGATGTCCATCTATATCTCCCATGTCTCAAAGCTGAAGTGTGTAATTTCTGCACCAAACAGAATAATGATTGTTTTCAAACAGGTTCCCAAAACTCTCCCATTGGTCGGTCGCTCGGATAGTCCCGTCCAAAATCGCGATATTAGTTGTACACTGGTAAGTATTTGAAGGTTCGTTTAACTGTTCATCTTTGTTAACTTGCTGGAATGTTGGTAAATGCATTTTCTACAGAAGAACAATCATACTTTCTCAATAGATATTTGTTTATCTGTAGTTCTTATCAAAATATAAAACAACACCCCAAATGACAGACAGTAAAAATGTATGTTGATATACTAAATGATTAAAAGGAGGTTTCTATGTACATGTTTGCTTTATGAAAATCTCTTTAGATCAAAAAAGTCATATTTCAGAGCATTTGCAGCCAGCATTTTGCTATAGCACCGAACTGACCGATCCTCAGATTGTGCTATGCCCGCCATAAATGGGTCAGAATTTGAACAGTGAACGTGAATGGCACGTCGCATTTTAGAAACGATGAATATTCCAGCACCATGCATTTAGAACGGACAGCAGAATCAATGAAGAGTGCAGTGCATTAGCAGAGCTTGTCTTTGGTCCCGTTGAATGATCCCTGTAGGAACTGTAGTGTGGCTCCACCCCGACCCTTGTGCTGCATCGCACCATTGGTGTCTGAAAGGATGTTGGCCTTTTTGCAGGTCGATCCGGGCTGGATCCATCCGTGGGCCTTTCCCCATTGAACAACAGGGGACGCCCTTTATGATCCACCCCCATCTTAAACAGCTCATACTCTTTGTGCGGAAGTCGTATCCCCAATGCTTCGCAACCATCCGTCCAGGTGATGTCTTGCTCGACACCCACCTCCCACCTGCCCGCCTGTCCACATCTTCCATTTTGCGTTGAATTCAACTCCCGCAACAATGCACGGTCAAACACAATTGCTTTTGCCCGTGTCACCTTGAAGACGAGCTCCGTGCCCCCACGTACTTTAACGGACTGGCCTAGTTTAGCATAATGACCTGATGCCAACAATGTAAAGATGGGATGGCGGCACATTGGGTCAGAGTAATGTTGGTAGGAGCCCTCCCAAGTGCGTTGCTCCTCGTTGAAAACAAAACGCCGGGTAAGGAAGAGGACGGATGGACGGGACTCGCAGCGTTGGCTCACCCAGTTTCCATTTAGATCCAGAGGGATGGAGGGGGATGGGGGAAGAATGGGTGGATGCTGTTCAGAGGCACGGTATACCAGGGCGCACACTGGGCATGGGTGGATGTGGTGCTAAGAGAGAAAACAAGGATTTTGTTCATTGTATAGTATCTATTGTCAGTGGGAATTTAAAAAAAAAAAGACATTATGTTCATTCAGCAAGAATGGGGGAGTAATGATGCTGAAATTAGATGCTTACTTTTTAAAATAGAAAACCGTTTAAATTGTAACAATATTTCACAGTATTGCTGTGTTTGCCTTGGTGAGGCTTCTTTCAAAAATATCAAAAAAATCTTACCAACCCTAAACATTTTAACCGTATATAAACTATATACGTATACAAGCATCTTCATATTTCTGTAGATTATTTTTAGCCATACTTTGCTTGTTTTACATGAACTGTAGTGCTAGGCAAATATGCAGCCCTGTTATACTCTTACGCTAGTCTGGTGGCACAACATGATATACTTATAGCCAGTAATAAGTTTGAATATGGACATAATTTGAAAGATTTTAAACAGTTTGAGCAAAAATACTCTAGTCTTAAAGTGATAGTTTACCCAAAAATTACAAGACCGTTCAATTCACATGTATTCATTTAACGCCACTTTTATCTCAGATTTCATAAAAAATATCAGTAACACTTTAGTTTATGGTCCAATTCTCACTATTAACTAGCTGCCTTAATCCTACCCAATACCTAAACTTAACAACTACCTAACTAACTATTATTATTTAGGTGTTTATTAGGGCAAAAGTTGTGATTAATAGTGAGAATTGGACCCTAATCTAAAGTGTGACCAAACTATCTTGTTTTTCAAAGATTAAAGGGTTAGTTCACCCAAAAATGAAAATTATGTCATTAATTACTTACCCTCATGTCGTTCGACACCCGTCAGACTGATTCAGCGTTATGAATCAGTGAGCCGAATGATGATTCGGATCGCGTGTCAAACCGCCAAACTGCTGAAATTTGGCGATCCAAACCGATGATTCGACTCGCTGATTCATAACGCTTCGAAGCTTCATGAGGCCGTGTTTTGAAATCGTCATCACTATGTAAGTCGTTATTTAGGGTTTTTTTGCGCACAAAAACTATTGTCGCCGATTCATAAAGTTATTTTAGAACCGCTGCAGTGAGACGGACTTTGTAACGACGTCTTTAGTACTTTTTAAGGGTCTTGAGAGTGTAACGTGCCATTGAGCCAATGGAGGCCTTTCAGAGCCATCAGATTTCAACTAAAATATCTTCATTTCTGTTCCGAAGATGAACGGAGGTCTTAAGGGTGTCGAACGACATGAGGGTAAGTAATTAATGACAGAATTTTCATTTTTGGGTGAACTAACCCTTTAACCAAAGATTTATGGGTTTTGGAACATTATGAGGGTGAGTAAATGATGACAGAATTTTCCATTTCTCTCACCATGGCATTCTGTAGAGGCTCCTGATAACCAGTGGGTCTATGGTGCACCCTTTCTTTCCAGTCTGTGTGCACGTCCCCTAAGAACAGCTCCTGAGCCGGCCTGCTGTGAGAATGGTGATGGGTCTCCACCCTCAGCAACTCCAGTTCCATCATGGAGAACCCAAGTGCACCCAGACAGTCTTTCTCTGCTTTGGCATTGAAGAGTTCATAGAAGCGATGAGGCACCAGGTGTCCTCCAGCTTTGAGCCCCAGACAGGACGAGGGTAGGCGGGTCGCGAGATGATAGATGGCCTTCTGGCTGTGAATGATCATCCCTACTTTATGGAGGTGGTGCTCGGCTTCAGTGGCTCCGCGGGTGATCCATGAGGCCTGGCGTAGCCGCAGTTTACCCCTGATCACAAGAGAGTAGGTTGGGATGTGGCAGTCACTGTCAGAGTAGTAGTGCTGGAGGGCCCTGAAGAGACGTGTGGGGCTTTGGTGAAATGTGTATGATCGAGTGAGGAATTCTGGACCGGGTCGCACTTCACATCTGAGAAGAAAAATAACAAATATAGTCAAGAAGTTAGTCAATATGGCAATTGCAAACAATTTTACTTCCATAATCTGATGCATTTCCAAGTGAAAAGTGATATTTAATTAGACCAAATGTAAGACGGGACATGATTTTTAGTATTTATTGTAAAATTAAGTACAATTTAATACTCTTTGTTTTGCCAGATTATTGCAACATTAAATATCATCTGATAGTTTTACATTTATACATACAGTATATTGTTGCATATATTCAGCAAGGGTGTTTTAAATTGGTCAAAAGTGACAGTAAAGACTTTCACATTGCTACAAAAAATGTATACCTCAAATAAATTCTGTTTATTGAAACTTTATATACATCAAAGGATGTTAAAGACATGTATCACAACTTTCACAAAAATATTAAGCAGTGCAGCAATATTGATTATAATACTGTTTTTTGAGCACCAAGGGCCAGATTTTCTAAACAGTGCAAATTAGTGTGAGTGCTAGGGTGGCCATTTCCATAACACCAAAAAGGAGGACACTTTGTGGCATTTCGTTAGGCAAGAATAATTGCATAGGACTCTGGTGTACTCGCAACTACAATACAATTTTGTCCATCAAACCGGTATCCAGGTATCATGATACAGTGATTCTGAAATAGCTTACTCTATTCATTACCAGACCATTTGATCTACAATATATCTTGATGTAGACCTATGTGTAAGAGGCAAAAAAGTGTTTGTTCACAGTATTTGTATTTATTCAAGACAATGTGATGTCTGTTTCAAAAACTGACCACTGAGAGGAACCTGTCTTGCAAAGTGCACACTACCTGAAAACATAACATTTCTGGACTTATGAAAATAAAAGAAATACATAAATAAACAAATAATCTGGGACAGTGCAAGAAAACATAACATTTCACAGCGAGACAGTGTGCAAAATCCATGAAAAACATCTCTACTGCCTTTTGATATAAATGTGTGCTCTTTTGTCCATTCCGGATTAAATGAGGTCTGACGTTTCGGCATGTTTATGTTATGATATGACGTAGCCAGCACATGGACGTGGAGGCTTGTTTACGCTTTTAACCAATGATATATCCGATACTTATTTGACACCGCTTTCAGCCAATCGTTTGTTTGACCAGAGATCTTACGGCATTAGACGCTATGCTGCTGCGTCCCAATAAAGATTCTAGAGCGGGGATTTTTTAGGCTGATTCAGCGCAACTCCAAAAAGGAGGACAAATTAGTGTCCTGCTTCCAGCACCCTTTCTAGGAGAGGGCGAAGCTTCAAGAGCTCTTGTTAGCAGCTCCAATTACCAGAGTCGGAAATTGACGGAGAGACTCAAGAAGTGACAACATGTAGAATGAGACAGGACATTTCTTAATGGTTAGTTGATGAATTTATGTAGCTGATGTGGAGTTAACTATCTTCAAGTCATTGATTAGCATGTTCTGTCTTGATAATTTATAAATCGCTCGTGTGGGAACTGTTGTAAGATACACAGAGCCAGAGAATATATGCTGCATGATGATAGAACAGGTATAGTTTAGTTTAATTACGGTTCTAACAACAAGTTGCTTGACTTAAAGCTGCACTATGTAACTTTTCCGTCCACTAGAGGTCGCCTGTTCAAAACAAAGGTGTAGTTTGATGACGCTACGTTTGAGCACAGAATCTTAGGACATGTGGTCTTCACCTCACAGCCGGTGGAAAAGAGTCAGGAAAGGACTCGGGTAGAAATCATGTTCATAGATGCGATTATTAACATCAGGGCTTAAAAACGGGAAAAAATATCAATCGGTTCACTCCGAGCAGAATCGATATTTTAACGTTTCCGTTTTTGCGTTCCTCAATAAAAATTACTGTTCCGAAAACGGTATGATTTGAAAACATACCGGTTAATAACGTTATTTTAATTTAGCCTATACTTTAAACAAATATGTATAAATAGATTTATTTTCACTCAATAATAATATAACGCATGGTAATTAAACTTGAATATTTATTTCATAACATTTTTAAAACCACAACAGAAATACATGCATTAATTACAAAGCATAAACAGCGGACCTGTTTTAATGGAGCGTTAGACAATCTAAAGTGGCCTCTTATGCCTAATTCTTTTCAGAAGAGTGATAACATTCTTTGTAACGTTACATAACTTTTTTTCAACACGACTTGTTTTAAAAAATGTATAAATAAAGAATAAATAAACTGGATAACCATTAACGCACCGTCAACTGCTAATTTCAAAGCAAACACTGCGCAACACGTCCTTGCATCACATAATCAAATTCAGTCAGCTAATAAAGCTTGATCATTTAATGCAATATAACATACCATTTAATACGAAGCATCAACCGTCTATATAGAAAACATTGACCAGTCCTGTATTGGCAATCTGAAAGACTATAGGAAAAATGTTTGATAGATGCTATAGCCTACTTGGATAGGCTTCAACGGAATCCATAAACTAGCCTAAATCAGTCTATTTGAGTTTAAAGTCCGTACTGCTTATTTAAACGTTCGAAAAGAATGTCCTCCAATACCTGCACATTCATTGTAGACCTTAGCGGGCAAAGAAATTTACTTGAGGCATGAAAAAGCGGGCTCTATACTGACAGTAGATTCATAGATGATGGTGCGCGGGCATTTCACTCACGCTTGATCCGTCAAGGTCACACGCTGTACTACTCAATTCATGATTGGTCACTGCCAAATTAAAATATTAAAAGAACGATAAAATAACGTTATTAACCGGTTAATGGTCATTTCAAATTAACGTTTCTGTTCAGAACGATTCAATTTGATTTTGATTTCGTTTTCGTTTTTGTTCCTCTTAAAATTTTGTTTGTTTCCGGTTTTCGTTTTCATTCCTTGAACCGGTTCGGAGCCCTGATTTAACATTACTGTAGTCTGAAGCAGAGCAGGACCGAGTGTTGTGGAGCTGAGCAAGGCCACAGGAGCGATTGAAGAGCAGGACTGTTATTATGGCATAGTCGCTGGCGGGACTTTTATTATGACACAGTCGCAAAAAAATGAGGTAACGCAGCTCTGTTTATCATATTAGATATATCTGAGTGTGTTGAAAAGGAAGTTATGACGTTTGCTCGGCGGCTGCTATGACACTTGTTCACACTGCAGTGAGAGTAAAGCGTTTCTGCAAAATAAAACCGGAAACCGAGGGAACGAAGATATGACGCAATCGACAGGCGACTCCCTCACACGCATAGCTCACACGTCCCGGTTCCTTGATTAAAATAGCAATTTCTTACGATTTACAAATAGTTGGAAACATTTGGGATATTTTAAGTACTCAACTGAGCAAAATATATAACACTGGCCTAGTGGTTTTTGGATATTTTACTGAAAAAATGTGACAGTTCACCTTTAACTACTTAACTTCTCAGCAGTGATATGCATGCGCCGATGAATCATTCATAACAAGACGAGGATTTCGTTTTAAGAATGTAATTTGGATCTAATTTGAATTTATGTTGACTTTAAAAGTAGAAAAGTCTTTCTAGAGGGGTCTCTTACCTGCTTGACACCCAGTGGCCCTCCAGTTTGGGTGGTATGGTGGCTGTGATTCTTGCTTCATTCTGTAGGTGGCGTAGCTGAACCTGGCACTGTGGCTCCCAAAACAGTCTCGTGCTGAGGTTGGCATGGGGTACGAAGGGGCCGGTGGGCACTTCCCACAACTTACTGCCCATCACACACAAAACTGAGGAGAGATGGAATATATTGTGTGTGTGTTAATGCAGATATTGCATTGTTATATCCGCCTGCATGCAAGCTTAGTTTATATCAAAGAATACAATTTATGCGTTTCACTTTCAATGGCAACACTATCAATGCTAAAATGAATCTGCAGCAGTCAGGTGGTACAACTAGAGCTCTTCAAGTTGTTTACAGTCATTATTATTGTAATGTTATGTGCTTTGTGACATGAGGAAGTCTAACACCGTCTCTTGTTTGCTCCCTGCTGTGTGTGTGTTCATGTGTTTTGAAGGAGGCGTGGCTTTGGAGATGCTCTGAAGGGAGGGTGGGATCTCATGCTTTCAAAGCTAGCTCGCTATTGTTAGCCTCACTGAAAATGATCTATCCTATCTTTAAATTGTTTGCTGGTCATAAGTTTTAAAGGATTAGTTCACTTCAAAATGAAAATTTCCTGATAATTTACTAAGATGTTCATGTCTTTCTTTCTTCAGTCGAAAATATTTGTTTTCGGGCGAATAAATTGTGACAGGCGAACGATTGTGGTTAAAAAGTATATACTTTTTTTCTTTCTTTTTTTTTTTGGAAATGGCCGATTTAGCGTTTTGCTAGATAAGACCCTATTCCTCTGCTGGGATAGTGCAGAGCCCTTTTAATCACTTCAAATCCCTTTGAAACTGCATTGATTTGGACCTTCTACATTTTGGTTACCATTGAAATACATTATATGGAGAAAAATCCTGAAATGTTTTCCTCAAAAAACTTAAATTCTTTTCCACTGAAGAAAGAAAGACCTGAATATCTTGGATGGCATTGGGGTGAGTAAATTATCAGGAATTTTAATTTTGAAGTGAACTAATCCTTTAAGTCCTAATTAACATCTATGTGGATTGTTGTCGCTTGTAAGAGTTGCCAATATATTAAATCCAAAAGGCTTCACTGAAATCGTTCCAAGGTCTAAGTTGGCAATAATGTGCTGATCTCTTTTCATGACTCTGTAGCCACATTTCCGAATAAATTAAGCCTGTAAAAAACCTCAGACACTTCAAAAAGCTTTGGTACCTCCAGCAATAAAAAACTCCAAGAGGAGCATTTTCACTTCATGGTCTTTTACGGTCTATAAACAGGATTCTGCTGAACTGGAAGTGGTTGAAGGATTTTGCATTTCTGTAATTTTCCGTGTAATGAAACGTGATGAGGTCTATTAGAGCCATATATAGAACCCAATCCTGCTCTGACCACGATTTGCGGTCAGGGGCAGGGGGCCAGAGGTTTGGCATGTCACTTCAATCAGACACCATCTTCAAGGGAATGGGAAGGGATATGTGGCGCTGGCCAATGCAAACAACAATTTTTGACAATTTTTTTAAAACAGACAGAAAAGCAAACATGGTTCCAGCTCGTGAGGAGTGAGATTAGTCAACATAGCACTGGGCATCTTTGTTTGATCTGTAAATCTCCTCGCCACAGAGCTGTCCTTGAGGAAGAACTGTAGATATATGGTTCAGTAAACCTGATTAGCAGAGGGAGAGTTTGGGAAGTTGCATGCTGGGAAGTGCTTCTCTGTACACAGACTCAAAAATGTGCGCTCTATCAAACTTCATCCAAAGAGGAAGGGTGGGAGGAGAGAAACTGTTTATTAGGGACCTCATTTACTCCTGTGCCAAATGTCAAATAATTATTACAGGTCCAAGTCACATTTCACCCCAAAATCAACCGAAACTTAAGATGTTTTAGTTTATTGCATTGTGACATTATTTTCTATGACAATTAAGCACATTTTCACCAAAAACTATAAGCCATGCACAAAAACGTATTATAATAGTAATAAACACAGTTCAAACATTTGTGGATGGTAATATTTATATGCTCACCAAGGCTGCATTTATTTGATTAAAAATAATAATATTAATTACTGCAATTTAAAATAACTCTAAAATATCATTTATTACTGTGGAGGCAAAGCTGAATTTTCAGCATCATTACTCCAGCCTTCAATGTCACATGATCCTTTAGAAATAATTCTAATGTGATGATTTGCTGCTTTAGAAACCTTTCTTATCATTATCAATGTTGAAATCAGTTGTGCTTTAAGCACCTTTTTCTGGATTTGGGGTAAAATATGAACTGTACAATTATTATATAACCTTAACCATCTTCTAGTGAAAAATAATATACCAAAATGTATTTGAAATTCATTTATTTTAATGCTAACTAGTATACTACAGATACATTTACATATTAATGTACTTAATATAAATACCCTCCAAGTGTTGGTTTACTGAATTCTGGTCTGCTAAATTGGAACAACTAATTTTGCACTTTAGTTATCCGGAAATAGTGCTGAGGTCCAACTAAAAATATACGAATCAAACACCCACTGCTATGATTGGATAACAGTTTTGCATAATAATGAGTTTCAGCTCCCCCGTCTGTACACATGGGAATTGTTTAAAAAACTTCCAATGTAGAGAAACGGCAATCAGAATCCGCCCACATGGCTCGCAAAATGTCTTTATCAAACAAACACAATTATTTATCTCTCATCCACCCGCAGTTAATGAATATTATTTTTTATTACTTGGCCCGCCCGATCAGTGGATATATCTGCGAACCGCACATCACTAACACACACACACACACACACACACACAAGCCAAGCATGTGCGTCAGCAAAACTTCACTGCAGACAAATCAGCATGTTCAAAACTTCCGCAACATAATCAGTAGATATCAAACGATCTGTAACAATGCAATACTATCACATATAAAAAAATATGTTTTACTCACATAAGTGTTGCACTGTTCCTGTCGGATCCAATATAGAAGGCACAGCATTGTGTTTTAATCTCAATATGTCTGCAAACGATTCTGCTGTGAAATTAAGCAAACAAACGTGCAACGTCTTCCCCACGTGAGCTGGATCTTCATTAAAAATAAAGTTCAACCACACATTCCCAATATTAGAATCCGAAGGAAGCTTATTCAGCGACTGTGTTCTTCCACAACCAGGCCCAGCGCAATATCTTGCTCTCTTCGGCATGTTTATTGCTCAGTATCGTGATCCGTTTAGGTCCGTTTATGATCCGTTGAGGCGGCGTTTCACCACACTCAGACGTCACGGGTTGGCATATTCTGAGATCTCTCGTTTGCTGTGCCTGGTGTCAATAAAATCTTTTCTTTGACTAACAAGGAAGTTCCGAAACGTACAGGATATTCTTATATCAAGATAAACTTTTATATATCAAAGGCTGAATGAAAAGTTGATTTCTCAATTCATGACCCCTTTAAGTATATTTGATTGTGCTCAAGTGGAACTATTTTAAGTATACTTTAGGTACACTTTTAACATCTTGCATTTAAAGATTGATATTATACAGAGATCATACTAACATTACTAATAGTGATATTAACACATTTTAGGCTTAATATTAAAAAATGTGCATTGTGCAATAAAGAAGTACTGCAAATAAAGTTGAATTATAATATTTATATAAGTAAGTCTATGATATGCCAGTAAATATGTTAATGTAGTATACTTAGTATGAAATAAACATTTTAAAGACATTTTGGTATTTTTTTTTTTTTCTTTGATTTGTAATAGTTTATTAATCAGTCAGATGGAACTTATAATCAAATAAAGCCTGCTCTCTGAAAAGCACAAAACAGAAAAGCTTTTATTCCCATTTGTGTAGCCCTAAATTTCTCTGATTGCATAATTACAGAGCATTTATTGAGAATGTCAGGCTGCATGGGTCTCTAGTTGTTTGCTCCCTAAAGGAGGGAATTATTTCCTTATGCTGTTTGGGAGAGATCCAGGCTCTGCTGATTTTCCAGTGTGAAAGAAGACTTGTTACTCATGATCACAATAATGTGATAATGTTAGAGTTAACGTGCTCTGTAGATGGTTCAACAGCTTCTGATCAAGACATTACACAGACAGTTTAGATAGCTTCTGGGCTTTTCACACACTTGAAATGGTTAATCCAAGGTCATTTTCAAATCTGCAGCTCTGGAAAAAATTAAGAGACGACTTAACATTGAGAAATTTGTATTTTATAACATTTTAAATTGTAATACTTTACTATGGGTAGTCATATTTTAAAGGGGTCCTATAATGCCCCTTTTTTTACAAGATAAGTCTCTGATGTCCCCATAGTGTGTATGGGAAATACCCCACATATTTTTTTATAACATGTTAAAATTGTCACTTTTTGAGGGTGAGCAGTGTGTCCCTTTAAATGCAAATGAGCTGCTGCTCCCACACCCCTTTCTAGAAGAGGGCGGACCTTCAAGAGCTCGTTTTAGCAGCTCAGATTAGCAGACACACTGAAAATGGCAGAAACTGTTCAGCGTTTTATGTTCAAACTGGATTCGGACAATGATGGAGAGACTCAAGAAGAAGTGACAGCATGTAGAATATTGTCTTCTCAACATGGCCTTTGTTGCATGTTCCTGTGGGCAGGGTTTATGTAAATTTTAGGGTTAGTGATGTCCCTAACCCATGAAAAAGCTTGTTGTACAACAGCAATATTACACACTAACAGCAATATTACACACTAACTAAAGTTAAAAAAGTTAAATCATAATTAACCACCCCTTTAAGTTTCTAGAATAGGCTACAAAATATGAATCTCCAACACTCGTTCATGAGAGCACCAGGACACATGCGTATTGTTGTGTTGACACGAGCAGACATTGAGTGAACATATTTTGTAAATAAATTGGTAAATTATGTTTTTTGCGCAAGCATAGCACTCGCGTCACTTCATAAAATTGGGATTAAACCACTGGTGTCACATGGATTACTTTAATGATGTCCCTTTCTGGGGCTTTAAAGTGGTAGTTGCATAGCTGTCAATGGAGGGACATAAAGCTCTTACAAACATAAAGTAATTAATGACAGAAATGTTATTTTTGGGTGAACTTGCCCTTTAACCGCTGCTCTCGTCCTCAAAACTCATGAATATTAAATGAGGCAGTTTAGTTTATGATTGGTTGTCTGCGCAATACCGCTTCATAATCTTCAGCAGGACTACATAAAAAAAAAAAAACAAGTTAAAAAAAATTATTATTCCTAGTTTCCCATTCATTCCCATGTTTTAAAAGCCTAGCATTGCCGGATGTTTTACTGTTAGTATCGCGTCCCTCCTCATTTGCATAAATTTGAACTCGCCTCTTGTTGTATCGCCAACGGTCGCTTTTGCAAATGTAGCAAACAAATCACAAACTCTTTTTGGAAAATGACTGGCATTGGATCACTTTGAATTATATGGTGAGTGAATTATTGTATGTCTAAACGGCCCTTTAATTGATTAAAATGGGAGCGCACTCTCAGTGTATATCTATAGACTCTGTCTCGGTGTGAGGAGAAGATCGTATCTCATAATCTCACTCTCTGTCTCTTATCTTTCTTATCGTCCTCATATCTCTCCCTATGAATGGCACAGAAGCCCGTGTGTCGACAAAGCGGCAGTTCATCAGGTTGACCAGCAGAGGGGGCTGCGGTAGAATGTGTGTGTGGTCTCTTTGCTTACAGGCAATTCCCTTTAGTGTGAGCCAAAGTAAACTACCTGTCCTAATATTCCAACCATTCAACACCCCCAGACATACACACACTGGAGACATTGATTTATAGAAGAAGCGAGGCTAGCAAAAGTACCTCCGACTGGTTTCATGTGTTTGTTTTTATTTGTCATTTCAATTTGGGAGGCTTCTCTCTCACCCCTAATGCGTCATTACTGAAGAGTGGCCAAAAATAAAATAACCCTTCCTCTCTAGCACTATTCCTCCTGTCATTTGCCGTTGCCTATTTAAGATGGTGTGAATGAAAATGAGGCTGTGAGAGACACAATTTCAGTTGTTATCATCAGTTCAATAAAACATTGTCCTTGTTGCACGTGTTACACGTAGTTAGTAATAACGATACATTATGCATAATTAACTAGCCCTAAACCAAACGCTCGTCCTCTAACTCTGACCCTAGTAAGTACATGTAGTTAATAGTTTTTACTCAGTACTTATGTATAATTACACTGGGTAACACTTTACAATAAGGTTGCATTAGTTAATGCATTAGTTAACATGAACTAAGCATGAACAACACCTCTGTTCAGCATTAGTTCATCTTTGTTAACGTTAGTTCATAAAAATCCAGCTGTTCATGTTAGTTCACAGTGCATTAACTAATGTTAACAAGATTTTAATCGTGCATTAGTAAATGTTGAAATTAACATTAGCAAAGATAAATAAATGGTTTATAAGTGCAGTTCATAATTAGTTTATGTTAACTAATGTAGTTAACTAATGAACCTTATTGTAAAGTGTTACCTTATACTGTTGCATGGACACCTTTAAAATAAAGTGTAACAGAATATTATGGGACAAAGACTTAAAACAGTTTGAACGGACTGTACATATGACCTCATTTTCAGTCATAAAAACAAATGATATAATAAACATTTTGCATCCCGCTCAAGTACAAATTGAAACAAGAATGCTTTTGCAGTTCTGCTACTTGTAACCTCTCTCTGTCTCTCTGTGTGTGTGTGTGTGTGTGTGTGTGTGTGTGTGTGTGTGTGTGTGTGTGTGTGTGTGTGTGTGTGTGTGTGTGTGTGTGTGTGTGTGTGTGTGTGTGTGTGTGTGTGTGTGTGTGTGTGTGTGTGTGTGTGTGTGTGTGTGTGTGTGTGTGCGCCATGGTATTCTTTGAAGTAGGTGGAATCCAAAGGTCTGAGACCAACAGTGAAAATGCTTCTCTTTTGCAATCCTTTATCAATTGAAAATTAATTGTAATTTTTCGGCATAGTAATTTGAGTGAAAAAAATAAAGTCTGGTTAAGATCTTCATTGTCATCTGTACTAAAGTATGTACTAAATTCTCATTTTGTCCTTAATTTCCTTTTTTTAAAATCCTAAAAATTCATTTATTCCCAGGTTTAAGTGATCTTAGACTTTTGGATCATACTGTATACAATTCAAATAAAGTAATGATTCAGAACCATCTGATACCATCATCACTGTACTACAGTATGCGTGAAATGGCCTCTTTAACTGCCTTTGTGCCGCCCGCCGCCTCTCTCTCCCACCAGCCCCTGCTTTGATAACTGCTCCCTGATGAAAAAACTCCCATTTACACCTCATTTACTTTGGATAGAGCTCAGATTCCTCGCTTCCTCTCTCTCTGTCACACTCTTTTTGTCTGATGAAGTACAGTTACAGAAAGGTAAAGTTTCATATAGAGAGTAAAGTCTGCATGTGTGTGCATGCATATGTGCGCTAGGGGCAACAAAGGTGTGTGCACGCTTATGTTGATGTGCATATGAAAAGGGTAGGAGAATATATGTTTGTCTATTAATGTGTGCATGTCAGTGTGAATAAGATTTGTGCACAGAGCAGTTCAGAGGTCATCTATAGTGGGTGGGTGGGTGTGTTTCTTTTCCCCAGAATCCTTCTCATCACTCAACTTCCTTATAATTCTGCAGTATTGTTGTCTTTTCATGAACATTAAACCTGCTTAATCCAGCTATTGTTTTTATTTAGATAAGGGATTATGAGAACATTTCTCCCCCAAACCAACGGTTACCCGACGGGTTGACTCAACATCACTGTGACTTTAGTAAGTATTTGGATCTACATATTGCTTATAACCAAAAAAACAACTAGTTTTAGTTTTTAGGGTGATTGAGCATTCAATTATGGCACAAATTCAGTTAATCATATGAAATTCTGAACGAACACAATTTTCACTGTAGTTATCTGAACACAAGTGTAACTTCAGTATGTCATGCCACATCCCATCCTGATTAAAAGAAAAATATTCAATAATATCATATGCAAAGACTCACTTTGACATGTATTTGAAAATCTTTTTTTAACTATCAATATGTCAAAGGTGATTTTATACACTACTGTTCAAAAGTATGATTTTTTTATGCGCACAAAGGCTTCAAAACTGTCATATTATGAAATATTATTACAATTTAAAATAACTGTTTTCTATTTGAATATATTTAAAAATGCAATTTATTACTGTGATGCAAAACTGAATTTTCAGCATCATTACTTCAGTCTTCAGTGTCACATGATCCTTCAGAAATCGTTCTAATATGATGATTTAGAGCTTAATATTGTCAATGTTGAAAACGGTTGTGCTGCTTAATATTATCGCAAAACTATTATGCATCTTTGAAAGTTCAAAAGAACGGCATTTATTTGAAAGGCAAAAAATGTAACCTGCAATATGCCCTTTAAATAATATATTATTAATGAATAATTATTCATATTAATTATAGGAGGGAGTGTATACAGTTTTGGGAAGGTAATACTTTGGAAATGTAATAGGTTACAGATTTAGTTACCTTATTTAAAATGTAATAAGTAATGTAACTTATTACATTTGATTTAAATCATCACTTTGGAATAAAAGTATACATTTTTTTTTTTTTAATCTTACCGACCCCAACATTTTGAATGGTTTTGTATATCATACATATCATATATATGGGGTTATATTAGGTTATATTTTTGCATTTTCCAACCCGTTGCTGACTACACAGCACATCAGTTAACGTGACAGTCGGTTAGTAACTGCTCTGATCTTTCACTCCTACAATTGATTGATGGTTTTAAAGTGTCAAAGTCTCCCTAACAAGTACCGGGCCTCCTTTTAAATGGTTGACAGGCTTTCGATCATGTCTTCTGCTTATGAATATTACTCATGCATCTCAAAGCAGACTTTAAAAATAGTGGAATTGATGCAGAACAGCTGGAAGAATGACGGCGGTGATTCCAAGTAAATGCTGGAAAGCATTCATGCTTTTGTTTGTCAATGTTGAGGCATAAGTTCTTGTAAAATCACCTTGCGTTAAATACATTTCCCATTTAAATCAAAGCAAAGTGTCACATGCAGCCAACCACAATACAGCATTGCATTTAGTATCTGTGTTGGCAGATTATTCAAGCATATGGGCATGATATTAATCCTATTCGCGGGTCTAATTTAGCTGTTGGATGAAAAAAAGGCCATGTTTTTTAAGAAAAGAGAAAGTACAGACACATAAATGCACGCATACTGACCTCCGAGGTCATGGGTAACTGCCATGAGTCACTGGGGGGGCGGGTGTAATTGCGCCAGTCTTTCTCTCTCTCTCTCTCTCTCTCTCTCTCTCTCTCTCTCTCTCTGTCGTTCTGTAGGCGGCCTGATAGTGAGAACAGAAGCCTATTGCTTTCTTCATCACCCTAACCATCCCTGACTGAAAGGAACGAAAGCGTAGAAGAAAAACAGCCACTAAATGGCATACGAACAGAAGGGGTCGTTAATGGCGTTGGCCTGTTACTCTAATCATTATTTTAATGGTGGCATTAGTTCCACGGCTGTGATCTGCTTTCACAGGAAACAATGGCCTCCTCTACACCAGTGCTAACTGTAAAAGAGACCAGGGAGAAAAACGGGGGTCCGGGGCCCGTGGAGCAGACTGACAGGTGAAAAGAGCGGTGCATGGGGAAAGGTGAGAATAAGATCACAGCGTCGAGCCAAACTCTTTGCCATTTATATTAAGAGCTCCACCTGACTGACTCATTTTCCTGGAGAACAAGCCACATTTCTGCTACTTGTGCACTTTTAAAAATGAAAGTCATAACCTTATGCCATTGGAGAACGTCCTGAAACATTCACTATTTCTTAGAAAAACCATCACGGCGCTTTAAAGAAGCCATAAACCAGAATGATCTGAAGAGCCTATAAATGTAACATCAATAACTTGTTTCATCTCTAAAGAACTTTATGGACTACAGTGATAAATGGATGGTGCTGCAAAGAATGTGGGCTTCAAAAGTTTTTTTCAATTGAACCTTTTGCTGAAATTCTTATTCTGATTAAATCATTTGTAATGAACACTTTTGCGTTCAAAATAGAAGCATTGTGCACAAACGTCCCACCGACATCAACAATGCTATTAACAACAATGAATGACCTACATACAGTATTAAGTAGTTCAGAAAGGGTGTAAGCATGAGTTGTGTTTTATAAACACAGCAAGCTTTAAAGTTCCTGAAATCGGCAAGTTAAACCACTAGAGAGCTTTAAAAAAAAAAAGGCAGTATTTCTTCCATGAGTATATTCAATTTGGCGATTCAAGTTTAGTTTAGTCAAGGGTTTTATTAAGGTTAATTAAACCCCAAAACTTTAACCAAACCCTATCTTGAGAGCTCTTTGTCATACTTTAGATCCTAATTACACTTGTGAAATCCAGAGGCGAAAAAGAAAACTTTCTTGATACAGTTAGAAAATGCTCAGACTTGTTGGTCTCGATAATGAAGGTGTTTTGCTTGGCAGCTCTCATACTTTCACACATTAACAAAAAGTCATTCTTATGCTTAAGATTCTCATAGTTTATGATTATTTGCATTAATACCATAATACATGAGATTCATTCATTTAGATGTGTCATATAATTTAATTAGGTATATGTTTCTGATTTATAATGCCTGCTTGGATCTGTGATATATGATAATAGGCTGTACTATATGATGATAAAAAAAAAAAAAAGATTCTTCAGGTTCAGCAAAAAAACACTTTTGTTACCTATAGAGTCCTTTTGGCTATATCGTGTTCTTAAATTGCTATATGGTGCTTTTTAGATGAACAAAGTTAATGTTGTAGGCTGAGATAATCATATTTGGTTTCTTTACAATTCAGTCCTTGTTCTGAAGTCGTGCAGAACTGCACATTTTGGATGTCGCACTTATTTAACTAATCTGATTTATATCATCAGCTCATTAGTAAAAGCTCCAATACCTGAATTGGGTGTGTCAGATAAGGGAGACAATCAAAATGACCAGGATTGAGAATCACCGCTTTATAGCAAAAGATTGTTTTATAAAGAACTAGAGCGAGAGAGAAAAATAGTGGCATCACAATGTAATGGGGAACCAAAAGAGATGGATGAACAGATTAAGTATTACAATTCAAAAGTGCATATATCGGTCATGCACTTTCATGATTTGTCTTGCATAAAATAATTATTAGCACTTTGAATAGTGTCCTGAAATGGGTAAAACCATTTGCTTCAAATAGAAAAAGAGAGTATAAGACAATTTAACTAACCTTGCATGAGAAATACCATCCAAATTGTCTTCAAAAGGTGAATGAGTCTCCCCCCAGCCATGATCAGGTGCTTATACTCTCCAAATCACTTAATATAAAGAAAATAAAAAATTCTGGAAATGCTCCTCTCCTGGATAGTCACGTCAATGAGAGCGTTTCAGATAAGATATTACCAGTTATGCAGATTAATTTAATCCACTTTTGGTACGTTTCATCTTCTAACATGAAGTTTTCCATTCATGGTTTGAGTCCTTGACTGAGTTTGCAAGATTTCCTTTCTTGATGGTGCTTGAAAGTACGTCCCCTGTTGATTCTGTGCTCTCTTTGGTGATGTTAAACCTGTGTGGTGCTTGTAAGAGTCTGTCTTTGGGTTACTCAGCTGAGAGAGCTAGCGGAGCGAGTATCTGAGAGGGAGGGAGAGAGAGAGAGAGAAAAAAAAGAGGAGGGAACTTGCAACCTCCCAGCATTAACCCTCTGGGGAGCAGGGTAAGGTGCAAAAGGGCACAATCAAAGCCAGCAAGTTGAGAAACCTGCCCACAACATTAAATTAAACATAAATGTGTTCATCAAACACACACACACGCACACACACATATATATATATATATATATATATATATTTAAACAGTTTGACAGATGCAAAAGTTTCCTGCATTAACGTTGTAATGTTTTAAATATTTTCTCTGTTTACCTCATACACACATATAATATGGGCAGGTGTTAAAAAGCAATGGCACTGTGCCATCCAAGAAGAAAAGTCTTTTTATGTGCCATTTTATGTTCAGTGTGTTGAAATTCTAACTTGACAATGCCAGCCGCTATGGTTTTGAAATGCAATACAGCAGAGATAACACAGTGGAAGTATAATCCAACAAAATAAATCTGTTAATATATGACATATGACCTCAGATAGCATTAAAATACACTTTTAAAAAAAAGGTTCTATATGGCACCAAAAATGGTTCTTGGCTCCTAATCATAGGGGAACCTTTTTAACTGTTATATAGCACCAATTTTGGTGCTTCAGTGGTTCTTCAGCAGTTCTTCAGAGGTGCTATATAGCACCTTAGTCAAAGAACCGGTGAAGAACCTCTATAGAACCGCTGAAGTTTGGTGCTATATAGCACTTAAAAAGGTTCCCCTATGATTACGAGCCAAGAACCATTTTTGGTGCCATATAGAACCTTTTTTTTTAGAGTGTAGACCTATGTTTGTAAACAGCGATGACGTGTTTAGTGGGCGGAGCCTACCTGGTGGCAGAAAATGACAGTTCTGCAGTATCACTCTAAGCCATGTAATAAAACAATAAAAAGGCCATTTCGAGTTGATATCCTTTTCTTCTCACATTTCCGAGATTATCTCTCAATTCTAAGACGAAATATCAGAATTGCAAGATATTAACTCTACATTCTGTCATTTCCCCCTCAGAGCATTTGCAAGAAAAAAGTCAGAATTGTGAGATATATGTTTAAATGTTACCTACGCAGTATAACGTTATAGGTTTAAATATTATTTTATGCTGTAACTGTAAAGCTATTATGCCCCTATGAACTGCATATGTGAATATTACGTAGATCTGTTGTTTACATCAAATCCGTGCTTTAATAGTCGACTGATTATCGCAGATTTCAGGTTTCATCAGTCCAGTCTGTGAATTGCAACCTTAAATGTCTGCGTTTAGCTTCACAGAGCGTCTTTGACGACGGTACTCTATAAATATGAAGACAATCTTTTTTTGCATTCTGGCACAAGAAGACATTTTTCTCTTATTCTGTGGATTTTGCCCATTTTTTTTTTTTGCCCACAAGTTGTTCCCACTGTTTTTCTGCCACCTCAATGTGTGCGCTGCTGCAAATTACTCTAAATAAGGTATCTACTACTATAAAATATTCAATTTATTTAATGCATGTGAAGTTTATTAGTAGTAAAATATGATTACAAGTTTAGTCAGACATTAATGGTGTTTAACGTGTTGGTGAGAACCCCTTGAAACTGGCACTTTGTGTTTCAATGCTGCAGCCACTGCATGTTGAAGTGTTTATGACTTGGATTCTGTGTTATGTTCCTGAGAACAAGTTCAAGAGTTAACTTATATGTTCAGTTTTGGAAGTGCATAGAAAGGGGTGGATTAGAGTGTCTTTATGGGCTAGTTAAGGTCAATTTAAAAATCTTTTCACGTATGAACTGCCGCGTGAACTCATTAAGTCTTTATTCTGAATCTGAATTTTTGTTAAGCCATCTGTGATGTAATTTTTGGCTGCAGCCTCATGACTGTTTGTGACTGTTGTGTCATTCAATCATTCATTAAGTAATGTGTTTGTTGCAGTTAAGAAGTGACGAGTGAGAACAGAGTTGGACTGCGGACATAACCCTGAGGAGCGCCAGACCATGTTGCTGTGTTTCACCACTTGTGGTTTGCTGTGATGATAAAATCCTGTGTCTAATTGCCAGGCAAGCTGCACAAACTCAGTTCTTCACATTTCCAGAGTTTATTTGAGGAAATAATAGCTGAATTTCAGAATTGAAGGTAACGGTCGGTACAGCTCGTGTTTCATAAGGATCACCAGTGGTTTAGTAATGAGAGATGGCACGAATACACAGTTTGTTGTTATTTCAGCGCTTCGCAAAACAAATCGTAATAGTCATAGGTAATAAAATATGTTGAGATACGTTCTTCTATCCCAACTTAGTATGCCAAACCAAATTTAAACCCCTGAGAAGTGTCTCTGGTGCTGTCAAAACATTGTTCTTTTAGTCTGAACACCCTGAAAATGCAACATTGACTCAACCAATAGCATGAATTTGCCCAACCAATGGGAGACGGAAAATTGGGGAAACCTGTTTAAAAACAATCATTATTTTAGGAATTTTGTTTGGTATCACTACTGCCGCCAAATTACACCTTTACCTTTAAGCATTCATTACATCAGTTATATTTAGCTCTTTATATTCCCAAGACGTGGTTACATCGCCCTCCACAGGATCTGTTTGGTTTCCACACACATTTATAGGCATAATCTCTCTCTCTTGCTCTTTTTTCGGGCTGTCTTTCTGGCTTTCCCCTTCTATATAATGGTGGCAGCTTCCAATCTAACACACCCATGCACCCAAAACCACAAACAGCTCTCTAATCAAAACCATTTTTTTGTCTCGTTGCCTTCTTTGTCACACACTCTACACACAGATTTGATCTCACTGAGGTGCAAAGCTTTGGAAAACCACCACCCATTTCATTCTTTATCCCCCTTTCTCTCTTTCCCCTGAGGCCTGTGCAATCAGTCATCTGTTTGATCATGTGGAGATGTGGCTTTAGTGTGTGTGCTGGCTTGGTGCGTAATTCTGTCTCTGTGCTTTGAGATATGAAAGAGAGTATTCCCCCCCTCTTCCTCAGTTTAAACCAGAGATGCCGCAGCGGTTCCAAACCAGTGAAGGCAAACATGGCGGTCGTCCAAGCTGCAGGAGGTCCAGCCCAGCCCAGGTGGGCGAGAAGGGGGTCTGGCGCGGGACGAAAGCAGAATCGTGCCCCTGTGCATTAGATAAGATCCACGCTCTAATCATCACACATTCGCATCCCTGCATGCTATCAGGCAGATGGGTGACTGCAAATGCACACTTACACAAACACTTACTTTAAACGCATATGCACACTGATAAGTTTCCCAAGCATTTGTTATAATACGGAATCGTCCCATTTATAAAGTTGCACTCTGAAGTTGCACTAAAGAAAGAAATAGTAATTTGTTTCAAATCATAAACGCTCACATGAGATCTAATAAAGGCTGTTTTATTGTACACCGGGTTCACTTTTGCATGTGGAATAAATTAATCATGGTTGACTATGTGCATTCCCAGCAAGCAATATTGGGTTTAAAAGACAGCCCTGACGTCTAAGCTAAAACAAGGCAAAATTTGGGCTGTCAGTGAAAATTCAATAGACATTTAACTAGTCATCTAGAACATGAACATGCCAAAGAAATGAAACCAAACGCCTTGTAATCACTGATGACTTTGCTTATGATGGAATATCACACATCTCGCAAGTTATTTTGGCAAAAACGACATGTAACTAAAATCAAGGTTATTTTGGCTAGAAGTGGGTTACTCAGAGCCGGACTGCATTCGGGGCTATAGTTAACCGAGACGGTGAAATGACGGCTATTGCTTGGTGGGTTACAGCATTTTCCTATCTTGGACCCTTGGCATGGATTTAAAACAAGAGAAATTGGTGAATTTAAAGGCATCATAAAGACAGTGGTAACGAAGGCTTGTGATTGTTTTTTTTGAGAGGATACTATGTTCTAATATTTCTTTTTATTTTGTATTTGTTGTATTTTAACACGTTGTCTAACTGTATGGCTGCTACCTTGGCCAGGTCTCTCTTGTAAAAGAGATTTTAATCTCAATGAAACTTCCTGGTAAAATAAAGGTAAATAAAATAATACAGTGGCAATTTTCGTCAATCAAAGTGTCAATGTTCAAAATGGCAGATTAGAGTGAAAACAAAGCGCGATAGTTTTTTTTCGTTTATTAACCAATTAAAATGTCTAAAATACAAAGCACTTAAAAGATGGACTGTAACTTTGTTCCAGTGTTGTTTTAGAATAATTTCTATACTATTATAGTATTTAATAAAAATAATATATTTTGAATTAGCTTTCATTTTAATATTTTCAGTTTTTATTTTAGATATAGAATAGTTTGTGCATTTTTATTTTATTTATTAATTTTATATTTCCGTATCACCTTTTGTTTATGTCAGTTTTAGTCATTTTTGTATTTCTGCCTTTTTTAAATTTTGTGTTTTATATATAAAAAAAAAAATTATTTCAGAATTATTTCAATAGTTTTAGTTAACAATATTAACACTGCTCTGTTCATCGTGAATTATATGCATTTGCAATTCTCTAGTGTGGAAGCTATTGACACTTCAGTACGACTTTAAAATTGTTTTTTTTTTTTTTTTTTTAAAAGGATGCACTGAATGTGTATGTAGTTGAGCCAAAATCAGTGATTGGTGATTGCATCTGAAATGCATTTCAGCACTTAATTCAGTCAAGCTGTGAGTGTTTTTGTAGCTGCAGGCATCAGTCTTAAATGTATATGTCCCTTATTTTCCTAAAAAGAAACTGAAGTAACCAACTCTACACAAGAACTCACCCTAACACGTCCAGGACATTTAGACTATATATAGTGTGCCTAATGACTCGTAAATATCCTTGCATTACACCCGCAGTTGACTTATTGAATATTCAAACAAGCTGTGATTGTGGTTGAAACGGTTCGCTTTAGCGTGTTTGCTCTTTGGTTGTTAATTGAAATACTTGCGTCAACAGTTTGCTGCTCTGTCTATTTACATTTAATAGTGTCTATTTCTAGATGGAGAAGTTGCTCTGTGGGTGAATGTGGACCTCCTGCTGTGGACTCCCTCAGTGGTGGTCTGAGACAGAGGAGATTTCGCCTTTGCTCGTCTGATACGCCACTTTTAGTCTTTCTCCGTCTGCACTGATGTTTATCTGCATGTCTTTTTTCCATAATCAGAGCACAACAGATGCCCAAACAAGTCAGAGCAGAGCAACTTAAGAAGCATCCCGGAAATGTTGCCTCTCTTTCATCCAGAATTCCACACAGACATAGCCTGGGATATTTCAAATCCCATTCTGATGCCACATGGAAGATACATTAGCCAACTGACCTCTGACCCCTTGTGTGTTTCTTTGACTCTGTGTGTGTGCGAGGCACAAAAATAAACATTTGTATGCACAAACATGCGGAGCAACAGGCATTTAGACACGCACACAGTGGATCATTAGTGCAGTGCTGCCAGCAGGGCTCCGGTTATTCTTCCAGAGGTTAGTCTGACAACAGCTGCAGCTTTCAAAGGAGCCAGAAACTGAAATAAATAACAAATAATGATGCTGAGACATTTCACAAATTCCCCACGTTACTTTTGGCCTTTGACCCAGATTAATCCACATCCAAGCTAAATAACTAGTAAAGATTTGTAATGCTGCAGTGTTGTAAGTTAAGTTATGTGAGTTAAATAAGTAAGTTAATGATTTAAGTGGCTCCTAAGTATTTTTTTTGCCTACATTTGTGTAGTTCTTTAATGGGACTTAAACCCTCCATAGACAGTTTGACAATTTAGCAATTTAATGAACACTTTCAAGGTCCAGAAAGGTAGTAAAGACATAGTCCATGTGACTCCAGTGGAGACAAAATAATAATGACAAAAATAATGACTTTATTCAACAATTTCGTTCTGACCTGTGCCGATCGCCTACACTGTGTTTTTACTACTTTTCTGGGCCTTGAAAGTGTTAATTACGTTGCTGTCTATGTAGGGTTCAGCGAGCTCTTGGATTTCATCAAAAATAAAATCTTCATTTGTGTTCTTTACATGAACAAAGGTCTTACGGGTTTGGAACGACATGAGGGTCAAGAATTAATGACAGAATTTTCATTTTTGGGTGAACTAACCCTTTAACATTAACAATTTATTTAATTAAGGATGAACAATATATCTGTACCATATCAGTTATTGTCCGATATTTTCTGATGTATTAGAAATATTCTCAAGCAGCCGGTATTAGATAATTTGTTGTTAAATTTCTCTATTTTAATGTTTAGATTGCCTTTGCTGCCACAGCACACACAAGAGTTCATCTTTAAAAACAATAATTCTACAGTACTTTTAAATGCATATCTTATATATATATGTGTATATATATATATATATGTGATAGATTTTTAATATTGTTCATTAAAATGTTGTAATGTTGCTTTTAATCTAAAACAATTGATTTTACTTTGTAGTGTTATATTTTTTATATATATATATATTTTTATATTTAAACAAAATAGTGTACAATTTACTATCAATATTTTTTAATATTGGGCTTTTTTAACTGTTTATGGCCATAACATGAAAATAATTATTGGTCTTATTGGTGTCAACTTATTGTTACATCCCTAATTGCAATGAATTCATTGACAGCTATTTTTAATAAAACACAAAAAAAGTTTAAAAGCTTTTTTGTGTGCTTTATTAAAAATGTAGCTGTCAGTGAAATCATTATGTTTTCACTATCGTTTCAAGTTATTATAACACATCGCCATTAAGGAAATGATTATGACGCATTAGAGGTGATGGACATGTTTTCTGTAAGAACAAAGGATTTCTGTAATAATGTGGGATTAACGGAATGGAAAAATGGAAATGTTTTTGAAAGCTCTACTCACAACATATTTCTTGTCATGTTGGAGTTTCCTCACTTTGGCTCTTAAGACATTCCCCAAGTGAGAACACACGAAAAGTAAAACCCGAGATCCTTGACTTTATCATTAATCTCTGTAGATCTTGTGAGCAAACGCCTGGAAAATCCAACCCCCTGTGGCATGTTTGCTAGCTCTGACTCTCCTTTGTTTCTTTCGTTCTTTCACTCTCTCCATCTAGCATTTGCTGTCTAGTGTTTGTGATAAGACTTGTTGCCAGGAGGATGAGAAGATTAGCCTGTTCTGAAGTCAGCCACTTTCTCGTCTGCTAGCGGTTCGTGACATGAGTGTGGCTTGATATGCTAAGCATCCCACTCTCAACACTTCATTGTGCACTGATCTGAGACCAGCTACCCCGACCGAACTTTGTTTGTTGTGTTAAAGAAACCTCAAAACACATCTCATATCAGCAGAGGAATGTATCTCCAGCATATCACCTCTCGCTGCATCTGCAAAGCTTGAGATATCAACTTGCTCTCTGCAGATAGAAAGATTAACCTGACTAATTAACGGCCTCCAGTTCAGACATCATTATCTAAACACGTCCCAACAGGGTCTAAAATTAACAGAGTAAAGAGTACAAATCAGCATTGGCGAGTATATGAAACTGTGTCAATTGGCAGTTGAACGTGACCAAACGTGAACGACGCCTGGGACAGTTGACAGGCCAGCGCAGCATCGTCACAAAAGTTTAAGCCTTGCTAATTTAAATATTCAAGAGCAAGACTATGTGATAGGGAACTCAAAATACTGAATTGAGCTCACTACCTTTGAAATGAATGCTAAGAGATTTTAACAGATTTCTTTGTCCAGGTGTTATAGACCATAGCGCCTTTATTTTAGCAAGTTGTTTTCTTTTCCGGTGTTCCCAAATGACTCTTTTGTGCCATGTATCTATTGTCAGATGCCAGTTAAAGACAAGTCTGTTGACATAACTACATTCCCACTTGTCCTAAGAGCCAGAATGAAGCAGGAACTTCATGGCCTGTAACATAAGCCCTACAGATTCTGACACTGTAGATATTACTGTACAGTGTAGATTTACAGGACCCCAAAAAAACATATATACTGTACATATATATATCCTAGGTGTAACCATTTTTGGTGCCATATAGAACCTTTTTTTTTTTAGAGTGTATCGTGTATCTATTCTGAGGAAATTGAGCATTAGAAGCGTTTATTTCAATACCGATGTAATGAAAAATCAATATTTTTTAACAACACTACATTGCACTTAGTCAGATGCCTTTTTTAAAAGACTGCAATTATATTAGTCTGACAAGCCAGACCCACATCAAGATGTTTGGTCTGGGAACACACCATTGGCAGGGATCAATCCGAGGAGCGGGATAAACGGTTGTCTTTCATATTCCCTCTGCACGCAATAGGATAACACTACAACCAACCAGAGAAACGAAGAAGGTGAAGCGGAGCTAGTTGAAAGATTAAACTTTCGCAGTATTTCGGCAAAACTCAGAACACATCTTCCTTTCTTAAGAATGACTTCAGTGCTGTTCTTTGTTCTTTTCTCAAAGAAAAGCTTAACTCCAAGTCTTCCAGAGTCGCGGCCAAAGCCGATTCGAAAGACCACTGTTCGCCAGCTTCTTTGTTTACAAGTAGCACGCAGGACCGTGTCAACTCTGCTCTATACACGATGTGATTGGCCTGAGCAGAGTTTGGTTTTTCCAGCTGGCTACAAATAAAATTTGATTTCTACACTTCAATTATATATATTATATATAAATTCAACCTGCCAAAGTGGCTATTAGGAGTGACTGTGTTCCACACCACTGCTGAAATCCACCCCGCATTTGACAGGTTGGCGGGTGTTAATGTCATATATATTGTATAGTCTATATACACTCACCTAAAGGATTATTAGGAACACCATACCAATACTGTGTTTGACCCCCTTTCGCCTTCAGAACTGCCTTAATTCTACGTGGCATTGATTCAACAAGGTGCTGAAAGCATTCTTTAGAAATGTTGGCCCATATTGATAGGATAGCATCTTGCAGTTGATGGAGATTTGTGGGATGCACATCCAGAGCACGAAGCTCCCGTTCCACCACATCCCAAAGATGCTCTATTGGGTTGAGATCTGGTGACTGTGGGGGCCATTTTAGTACAGTGAGCTCATTGTCATGTTCAAGAAACCAATTTGAAATGATTCGAGCTTTGTGTCATGGTGCATTATCCTGCTGGAAGTAGCCATCAGAGGATGGGGACATGGTGGTCATAAAGGGATGGTCATGGTCAGAAACAATGCTCAGGTAGGCCGTGGCATTTAAACGATGCCCAATTGGCACTAAAGGACCTAAAGCGTGCCAAGAAAACATCCCCCACACCATTACACCACCACCACCAGCCTGCACAGTGGTAACAAGGCATGATGGATCCATGTTCTCATTCTGTTTACGCCAACTTCTGACTCTACCATCTGAATGTCTCAACAGAAATCGAGACTCATCAGACCAGGCAACATTTTTCCAGTCTTCAACTGTCCAATTTTGGTGAGCTTGTGCAAATTGTAGCCTCTTTTTCCTATTTGTAGTGGAGATGAGTGGTACCCGGTGGGGTCTTCTGCTGTTGTAGCCCATCCGCCTCAAGGTTGTGCGTGTTGTGGCTTCACAAATGCTTTGCTGCATACCTCGGTTGTAACGAGTGGTTATTTCAGTCAAAGTTGCTCTTCTATCAGCTTGAGTCAGTCGGCCCATTCTCCTCTGACCTCTAGCATCAACAAGGCATTTTCGCCCACAGGACTGCCGCATACTGGATGTTTTTCCCTTTTCACACCATTCTTTGTAAACCTTAGAAATGGTTGTGCATGAAAATCCCAGTAACTGAGCAGATTGTGAAATACTCAGACCGGCCCGTCTGGCACCAACAACCATGCCACACTCAAAATTGCTTAAATCACCTTTCCTTCCCATTCTGACATTCAGTTTGGAGTTCAGGAGATTGTCTTGACCAGGACCACACCCCTAAATGCATTGAAGCAACTGCCATGTGATTTGTTGATTAGATAATTGCATTAATGAGAAATTGAACAGGTGTTCCTAATAATCCTTAAGGTGAGTGTATATGGCATATATTGTAACATCTACAATATTACAATAATTTAAATAAATAAGAGAATTTAATTTGCCTGAATCTCCTTATATAGCACTGGGACAGAGAGTGTGTGTAATAAGTGTATCATTTGTTTACCCACCCAGGGTAAACTAACTGGATATATGGGGTATTTACATTGGTGATTGTGATCAAGCTGCTTATGTTGAGAATGTTTCTTTGATTACTCACAGAAATGTATCTGTTGAAACAGAAATGTCCCATGACTGTGGTATTCCTCTTGAAGTCTGTTAGTTTTAATTGAACAGATTATAGAGGGAGCCAGAAGGGTGGAGGAAGGGCAGCTGGAAGGTGGAAGAGGTCACAGAGAGGACCATAATTAGCTGTGGCTAGTTGCTGTGTGGCTTAGGAGGTGGTTAGCTTCAGCAGTTTGACCCTGCTGGTAGATGTCAGAACTAGATATTTCTCCATTGACAACCCTTCAAAAGTACCTGTTTATTTTTAAGTTTTTTTGCAAGCAACATATAATTCTTAATGCATGCTTGAGAGGAAGAGCACAGGATGAGGCTGGGTCACGGGAGGTAAACAGCCTGTTTGGGAGTCTTGCAGCAACAGGTAAAACGCTGCTCTCATTTCATACCTGCCGACAGGTGCTTGGCAAAGTATGAAAATGGAGGTTTACTTAGAGAGAGGATCAAGGACAGTGATTGCCACACCCTTCCGCCCTCATGCTACAAACATCCTCTTTCAGAGGAAGGATGTTATCATGCACCATTAAACATTGAGTCTATATCAAAGACATTTCATCATTTTTTTTCTCTTTCTTTTATGTGATGAAATCTTCAAGTACAAACTGTAAAGCCACTGCAAATTCTTTGTCAGCTTACGGTGGGTGACCTTTACACCCACCCACCCCCCAAAAAATGAGTAGGCTTCATATATCTTGTATTTTTCTTTTGATTTTTGGGGTGAGATATGACCCAGACATGTTCTTGACAGGTTTAGTGAGAGTCACCCATATAGACTGGCCATTGATCTTTATGTTGGCTACCTTGGCCTGATTTAAAGATGCTGACAAACAGAGGCATCCACTGCATGTTGGTTATGGTGTCATTCTATCTTCATAGTAATCGATCCAACATGCTCACCGGTGTAAGCTATCATCTCCATCCCTTCCTCTTTAAAGAGTCTCTCTGCTACCATTTACAACAATACACATTCTATTTCCATCACTTTGTGATGTTTGATTTATAGAGCACTCCCTCTCGAGATCATGAAGTTCCATCTGTAACTTTTTATCTCGCTTCTTAGTGAATTTACGACAAACAGCCGGTTTACAATTCTCTGTGCTGTATAGAAATAACAACCGAGTGTAACGGCAAGTAATGCACATAATTATTTACAATCACGTCCTTACCGCAGGGACGCTCTGCAATGATACGGGACAGAGAGTTTGTGGGAATAGAATTACGCTCAAGATTTAGGGATCCTTTAAAAGAAAGGCTTCCCTTGTTGGATTGGTTTACCTCTCCTATGTGGAGTTCCCCTTCTGGAAATGGTTGGAGGAATAATCATAAAAACAGCATTGCAAAAACAAGTGAAATGAGAGTTGCTCATGCCGGGTCATGCGTGTACTGCAGCCACAAAAAATACTTAAAGATGGAAAGGTGGAGGTATATACTAAATTATCGAGTATATGAACTTGTGGGACCTACGTATAAGTGACACACCTCAAACAATTGTAATTTTAAAGGGATAGTTCACCCAAAAATGAAAATTACCCCATGATTTACTCACCCTCAAGCCATCCTAGGTGTATATGACCTAGGAGGCTTTATAATGTAAACGAATGAGTTATATCTTCCAGAAAAATACAATCAAAGTTATTATTAAAAATGTCCTGGCTGACTCTATCGGGTTGGCACAAGATTTTAATGCAACTAGTTCCGCTAGAATATTTAACTTGCCTAGTTAATGCCAGACCAGTTTTATAGTGTCTGGAAGCCCTATATCAATAATCTAGGGACTGAATTGTCAACTATTCTGCAGAAAGGTTTCCTGTGAGTACATCATTGGTTTGAAAATGTAATATACCAATATTATATATATATAGTGTGTGTGTGTGTGTGTGTGTGTGTGTGTGTGTGTGTGTGTGTGTGTGTGTGTGTGTGTGTGTGTGTGTGTGTGTGTGTGTGTGTGTGTGTGTGTGTGTGTGTGTGTGTGTGTGTGTGTGTGTGTGTGTGTGTGTGTGTGTGTGTGTGTGTGTGTGTGTGTGTGTGTGTGTGTGTGTGTGTGTGTGTGTGTGCTTTTTGCTAAAGTTGTTCAGTACAATTTTTTTTTTTTAATGTCCTGGCTAATCCAAGCTTTATAATGGCAGTAAATGGGAGCTGTCACGTCAGTTACGCTTTTTCCGTAAGCTGAATACAGAAGGAATGAAGCTGAAGCTAGATATTTTACTTTATAAAGTTTTAAATATGGATATTTTTCTTATACAAACCCATTGATTCACTTCAGAAGGCCTTTATTAACCCCCCAGAGCTGTGTGGATTATGTTTATAATGGATGGATGCACTTTTTTAGGCTTCAAATTTTGGGCTGCCATAATAAAGCTTGGATTACCTAGTACATTTTTTTCATAACTCAAAGTGTATTCGTCTGAAAGAAAAATACACCTGGATTGAGAGTGAGTAAATCATGGGGTAATTTCATAGACTGTTAAAAAAAATATGGGACGTGGGTGGAGCTGAGGTGACGTGATGACTAACACACAGCAGATAAACGGCAATCCACCTGTCACTCAAAGCGGCCACACCCTTAATTATGCAGGACTTTAAGGCTTTATATAATGTAAACGGATGAGTTATAAAAAAATTAAAAAAAAAAAAAAAAAAAAACCTCACAGTAGTCATGAAGATCTATAGACCAAAACCACAATTTGTACCAGGCTGTAAACATGTTTTTTTCTGCTGTAAAGTTGGGCATTTTAACATGGGGCTCAATGAGATTCTGCTCCTTCTGGAGCTTGTCTCTAGTGGCCAGTCGATGAATTGAAAGTCACTTCCATATTGGCTTCAAGAGAAACTGCGGAAGGTTGCCGCTTGGGTAATTTTCATTTTTGGGTGAACTAACCCTTTAATACAGAATATAATATTAAACACACATGACTGTTCAAAAGTTTTGGTTCAGTCATTTAAAAAAAAAAAAAAAAAAATATATATATATATATATATATATATATATATATATATATATATATATATATATATATATATATATATATATATATATATATATATATATTTATTCAGAAAAGATGGATTCAATTGAACAAAAGTGACAGTAAAAAAACATTTATAGTGTTACTAAAGCT
Organism: Gobio gobio; assembly: GCF_949357685.1. Lineage (NCBI taxonomy): Eukaryota > Metazoa > Chordata > Actinopteri > Cypriniformes > Gobionidae > Gobio > Gobio gobio. The sequence continues at coordinate 7,406,784 of NC_137110.1, read as the reverse complement.
TTCTATTATAAGTGAATGCTGTTCTTTTGAACATTATATTCAACAAAGAATTCCACAACTGTTTTCAACAATAGTAAATGTTACTTCCAAATCATCATAATAGAACGATTTCTGAAGGATCATGTGACACTGAAGACTGGAGTAACGATCCTGAAAATTCAGCTTTGATCACAGGAATAAATTACACTTTAAAATATATTCAAATAGAAAACAGTTATTTGAAATTGTAATAATATAACACAACATTGCTGTTTTTACTGTTATTTTGAACAAATGCAGCCTTAAGCTCAGTCTATATCTAAGAAAACATACGGTTCATCATTGTTAATAATCTTCTTTATAGAAGCAGAGCAGCTCGTCTGTTGACTGTGAGAACTGGAGACGGATCAAACAGGCCGTGTCCAGGTCAGACATGGGGGGAGGGACATTTCGGAGGCACTGGTATGAAGCGTCTCCTGTGGACAGCCCACAGGTGCCTGATCCGCCAGCTTAAGATCCTCTAGTCCCCCGATATCCCAGGATTCTCCAATGTTTGTCTACATACTGTATTATGTTTAAAGAGCGGTCTTGAGCCTGTAATTAAAAAGAAAAGAGAAAACTCCAGAACCCGGAAGCCAAGTTCAGTTCCCGAATGGAGAAGTCTCTGGTTGATATGAACTCGAGAGCTATAGAATTCCCAAGATTCCAGACGCAGTGTAGCAAAGAGAACAGCTAATGGTCTGTTCCTCCTCATGACCTTTCAGGTCATCCATGTAGAATTAAATAGTGTAGAACCGATATGAAGGACCTCTCAGTGATGGCTGCCACAGGATGAAGTTAAGTTTTAAGGCTTGTTTATGATTATATAGCAAATGTAAATACAAATTAGTAAGGCAAAATGGTTAAGGACAGATGATGATGATGATTTACTGGAGGGGTTAGTTAAATATGTGCCTGACATTTTTTTCCCCCCCTTCACAAAACACCCAGAAATCGGTTTTAATTACAGAGCCAAAAAAGTCCATCTCTTCAGCAGATGTTTGCACACACTTTCCTCCAGAGACACTTTAATAATCATAGAGAAGTGCTGGTGATGAAAAACATCAAACAACTCAAAAAAGTGGCATAAAAAAAAACGGGCGAAGAAAAAATGACGAGACTTGCGGTTTCTCTTGTAATGCATTTATTTATTTTAAATGCATATTTGAAAACCTTCTCATTCTTCTTAACCACATTATTTAACATCTTTAACACTTTGTTCCAAATGTTTATAAGCAGCATTTCTTCCGAGTTCTTTCCGCGTCAAATGAAAGTATCATTCCAGAATGATATGGCATGGCAATAAATAAATGACTTATGCATTTAATATTCTGTCTGTTCTGATTTGGCTTACAAAAATTATATTACAACATGCTTTTGGGACAGGAATAATAGAGCATTACCATGCATGGTGTTCTTTAAAGTACCTTAGAATGAGATTATCCTATAACAATACAGTAAAAAAAGCAAAATTGTGAAATATTATTGCAATTTATTTTGAAATTAAATGTATTCCTGCGATCAAAGCTGAATTTTCAGCATCATTACTCCGGTCTTCAGTGTCACACGATTTGATGCTCAAGAAACATATATGATTATAAATATCTTTGTGGAAACTGTAATAATTATTTCAGGGTTGATGAATAGAAGGCTCATATAGATCTAGAATAGATCTGACCCCTAACATTTGAATGGTATAGTGTATTAAAGGCAGCAAACATATAAACATATGAAAATGTCCCCGGCTGCTTCGAAACAAATGTAGCATTGAGTTTGAATAAAGTCTATTTGTACAGGTTTACATTCCTGCTAATTCATGCTAACCATGCTACTTTACACTGAAGTTTCATAAGTATATTAATCTAGTGATGAGAGATGTAGGAAAAACAAGCAGCACTGTAAATGATGGTAACCTCTGATGTTTCACACATACTATGCAAAACATCTGTTGTGTTTGGCAAGAGAACATATCTTATTCTGAGACTCCTCTTCTTACAGTGGAAATCAAATGTGTGTGTGTGTTCATGTTTTTCTATCCCGGTGGGGACGTCAACCTGAATGCATACAGACGCGTGGGGACCTAAATTGAGGTCCCCATAAGGAAGCAAACTTATAAATGATACAGAAGGAGTTTTTAAAAATGCAGAACGTTTTGTGTGATGGGTAGGGTCAGTAAGGGGAGAGAATATACAGTTTGTACGGTATAAAAACCATTACGTCTATGGAGTCCCCACAAAAAAAGATAGTAAACCAGACATGATTTCGTGTGTGTGTGTGTGTGTGTGTGTGTGTGTGTGCACATGTCACTGTATAAAGTGCATATTATGTACCATATACAAGAAGAGAGGAAGGTTTATCTGGTAGATGATCACTGTTTCACTTGCAGGTTGACTTGCCTGTGATAAGAGTGGTATGTCTGTGGTTAATGAAGTGTGCATGAGTGTGCTGTGTTCATATGCAGTTTTGTACCTTTCATCTTCAGTGTTGATGGATGATGATAAAATAGAAGCAAAGTTTAACATACTTTTCCTTACCATGGAAAAAATACCTTCCATAGAATTCCATATAATGTTCTGTTCAGTCTTAATGATTCTGAAATTGTTTAGCCTAGTTCACAATATTACTGTCAGACAAAATGTGCAAAACTTTAACTTTAGGGGTACAACAGCTTGTCACTGGGGCAGTGCCCTTAAGGGAACACTTTGTATCACCATAGATTAGTAATACCCTTAAGGAACTACTATTTACTTTTAGAAGTAATTAAGGTACAAAGTTTAAAGGCACAATATGTAAGATTTTTGGATTAAAAGGTCCAAAAACCACTAGAACAATGTTTTAATCGTGTAATAATATTTTGTCAATCTGTGTACTTACATTATCCCAAATGTTTCCAAGAATGTTTAAATCCAGAGAAATAAGCAGTTTTAACCAGGACACGGACCATGCGTCGCCTATCAATCACATCATACCCGCATTACCCTCGATTTCCGGTTTTATTTTGTAGAAACCATGGAAACACCAAAGACTTTAATATATGATGTGTTTTATTAGACAGGTGAGCAACTGTTTGGAGAAATTCACTTACAGAAAACTAATGATTGTTCTCCAGCTCAACACAGTTAGTCTTACAGTTAGTCTAAATCAAGGCATCATCAAGCTACTCCTTTGTTTTGAATAAGCGAATTCTAGCGACAAAAATTACATATTGTGTCTTTAAGGGAGTTTTTGTTAACTTAAGGAATAAGCAATTTTGGTACTGTTTGGCCAATTGCTGTCCAGACTCCAGTGTAAAATCTGCATCCTGAAGCAACCAGTTGAGAAACTGTTCTGGCCTCTTAATGCAACTATTTCTCAAACTCTATATTCTTCCTCTCCATCCTTTGTCTCACTCACACACACACACACACACACACACAAAACCTCACATTCTTTATAGTCTGAACCTCTGCCCTTCAGATTCCATCCAGTCTGTAACACCTACATAATCATGCCACCATTGCGCCCCCTCTGTGGCATGTGGGCCAATAATAGACAGGCCAGGTAGCTCAGCGATGAGGAATTTCACATTGATATTTGATCCCAGCGGCCCATGTGTGGTGAGAGCTTATGGGACACAGTGCATGTCAGAGTTTGAGGTTTCCTCGGCTCCTGCCGAAACATCTAGAGTAGCTCATAAAAGAGTAATGGACGTTTTATCAAAGCTAATAGCCAATGACAAGCAAAGAAAACAAAAGACACTGAGAATGTTATTGCTGAGGTGTTAGAAGAATTGAGGGCGCAGAGCTGGAAAAATAGGACACCCCCAAAGAATTGGTGGGCTGGTGTTTAACATCCTGATTAAGACCATTAAAATAAACTAAATATTATCGAAAAGGTGCCGGTTAGTGTCTAACATTAATTTGTTTGTTTTAAAGTTACTTGAACTTTGAACTTTAAAACTCATAATCTCATACACTCTAAAAAAAAAAAAGGTTCTATATGGCACCAAAAATAGTTCTTGGCTCGTAATCATAGGGGAACCTTTTTTAGTGCTATATAGCACCATTTTTGGTGCTTCAGTGGTTCTTCAGCGGTTCTTCAGAGGTTCTTCAGCGGTTCTTCAGAGGTTCTTCACCGGTTCTTTGACTAAGGTGCTATATAGCACCTCTGAAGAACCACTGAAGCACCAAAATTGGTGCTATATAGCACTAAAAAAGGTTCCCTTATGATTACGAGACTTTTTTTTTTAGAGTGTACTAAAAGTGTTTCTTCATCATAATCATAGAGGAACCACTTTTGGTGCTATATGGCACCATATCTTAACACGTTCTGTATATGGTAGTGGTGCTATAAAGCACCTCAGTCAGCAGTGCTATATAGCACCTCAGCCAAAGAACTGCTGAAGAACCACTGAAGCACTAAAATTGGTGCTATACAGCACTTAAAAGGGTTCCCCTATGATTACGAGCCAAGAACCACTTTTAGTGCCATATTGAACCTTTTTTTTTAGAGTGTAGATAGATGTGTCATGATCCTTAAAGGCTCCTGGTTTTGTTTTGGAGGTCTCCTAAGGTTTTCATGCATCAAAGGTAAAAAAACACTTTAATTTTCTCATAATATACATTTACACATCACAACATTGTTCAATGATTCTCAAACGACTCGACGGATGATTCAGGTTCTCTAAATCCCTCATTTCTGTGAGCTACTCTTCTCTGATTGGTCAGACGCCCCTGTCTGTTGTGATTGGTCTACCGCTTACATTGCATGTTGATAACAAACACCCATTACAACTTGGTACACACTATAAAGACAGTAGCAATGACGTTTATTTTACCTTATCAATCCGAGCGTGAGTCTGATGATGAAACACTGGAAGAGCTAGTTATTCAACCCAAACCTCCATCGCAAGGACGACTTGAGCAGGAGTTTCTCAGTGTTACGCTACTCATGTTGAGGTTCATTATGAGATGTTGCAACTGTAATTCCTCACCATCAGCATTAACAAGTGTACGTCCATCAACAAACCCTCGCATACGTTACCCCAGCACTAACGTGAATGACTGATGTAACAAACGTTTGTAAAACAAATCTTGCTCCATCCTTTATCTTTACTCAAATTAGTAAGAACGACAGACAATCTGCATTAATAAACACAGTTTTAGGTAATAGCTGCCCACAGCTGATGAGCAGAAGTGTTTCAGTAAGACAGTAATAACGGGAGTTAGCTGGTTAGCTGGAAGCTTACACAATATAAAATACAAAACTAAGTATTTTGAACACCCGGTAGAAAATATATACATCAATAATTATTCATATTTACAGGTTGTGATTCTGAGGAGCTGGTCCAAATAAACTGACCCAGTACTGACCCATCTTTCAAGAGCAAGCGTTTTGCGAATCCCGCGTTGAACGCAGAGATTTGAGAAGCAGCCATCAGTAAAATGACGTTTGAGAGCGGGACAGTTTGTTTGTGTGTGTGTGTGTGTGTGTGTATGTAACGTACAACATAGGTGGGCATTATGCAAATGTCTTTTCTAGTGACATAGAACCATCACACAGTGAGATTCAAACAAAAAACGACTCGTATATGCGGTTCAGATTCGATTAATTCTTTAGAGAGACAATAACATTATTTATTGTGCACTTTCAACTTTGCAGAACAGTTACATTCACAAACAGCGATATTACACACTGCATGAAAGGGAATATTCGAAAAACCATAATAGGGGCACTATAATTATTGTATATTATATGTCTTATTATTATCAATATTGCTTTTCAATACATTTTTATTCATAAGTCTTTCTGACCCCAAACTTTTTAATTGTGGTGTGCATTTATTAGTCTATTATATATGCTGTAATATTATAATATTATCATTTGTACAGTGACAAAAAAATAAGCCTACCCAACAATGATATCCGTTTAAAGGTGATTCATGTTTTGTGGCAGGTGTGTTCAGTTTCGGCAGGCTATGGAAACATGATTCGTTTTGGTCCTCATATCATCAATCACCTTTAACCCTTCTCATGTCAACGTGTCTAAATAGCCAACGTCTGAAAGTTTACAAAACAAATGCATGCGTTCGATGTAAGTAAGATCCGATTTCTCAAATGCACTAAATACACCAAAGATAACACAAACACCCAGCAAAAATAACTTTAGTATAAAGTTTCTCCTGTAAAAATGTAGTAAAAAATAGTTGCCCACCCCGTGCGCTTGAGAGGGGAGATTCAGCTGGCGGAGCTGAGTGTCCGGGTAATGGTGATTTATGAGCGATGTGGAAGGAATGTTTGAGGAACACATGTCCACGGTGCTCCGCGCTCCGCTCGCGGCCGCCGGCTGACAGGTGTTGCGTGAGGCCGCGGCGGGTGGCGAAACGAAGCCTCGCGTTAGCAGCATCGCCACAAATCTTTGCCGGTCATATCAACATATCTCATTTGTGCTGATGAGTCAATGAACAGCAGAAGCGAATGCTGTGGCTATTTATGTACGTAAAAGACAGAAAGGAGATCGTATTCCATATTATTACGATGTCTATGAAAGGCTACTTGAGTCAGTCACGGCATGAAATATTAGCACATTGAATAATGCTGGTTTCTTAGCGGAAACCAAGTGCTAGAAGTAAGGTTAAAAAAATAGGGTCATCTCAATGACAAAAAGTGTCCCAATCACCCCGAATTCACCCATATTTTCCTTTTTTAACCATACCTTGCATCTATCAGAATACAGGAGTGCTCAAAAGTTTACTTAATGTTTAGTTACAGTCCTTGATTCTGATTTGTAGTGACTTAAACTGCAATTCATCGACTGGCCGCTAGGCTCCAAAAGGGAGTCAAATCTGTATCTCCCCATCTCAAAATGCCCAACTTTATAGCAGAAAAAAAAAAAAAAATTTACAGCCTGGTACCAAAAGTGATTTTGGTCTATACAGCTAATTTTGACCTTCATGACAATTGTGAGGAGGGTGATTTTTTTTATTTTTTATAACTCACCTATTTAAATTATATTAAGCCTTAAAGGTCTCCATAATTAAGGGGGCGTGGCCACTTGAGTGACAGGTTGATTGCCACTATGGTCGAGTTAGGCATCATGATTGTTCTCATTGATAAATGTTCATTGAAGCTTAGGCCCAACACGGAGAAGCGTTTAGCTGTATACGTAAAAATGTACCGTATTTATACAGATCCGTACGGTGGCCCAGTAGTGCACAACACAACGAAATATAAAAAGCAAACATAAGTTCACAACACAACGAAAACAAGCCACAACACAACGAAAAAGCCACAACACAAATAAATCAAGCCACAACACAACGGAAACAAGCCACAACACAACGAAAAAGCCACAACACAAATAAATCAAGCCACAACACAAATAAAGTAGGCCACAACACAACGGAAACAAGCCACAACACAATGAAATCAAGCCACAACACAAATAAATCAGGCCACAACACAACGGAAACAAGCCACAACACAACGAAATCAAGCCACAACACAATGAAAAAGCCACAACAAAATGAAAAAGAAACGAAATCAAGCCACAACACAACGAAATCAGGCCACAACACAACGAAAAAGCCACAACACAAATAAATCAGGCCACAACACAACGGAAACAAGCCACAACACAATGAAAAAGCCACAACACAACGAAATCAAGCCACAACACAACGGAAACAAGCCACAACACAACGAAAAAGCCACAACACAACGGAAATGCTCCCAACCGTGTGTAAAGCGTGTAAAGTTGCTACTGTTCTATAGAGTCGGCAATCTTACAAATACAACAATACCACAATTAGTTTTAACAGTATGTAGGCTAACCATTGTTTATCGATATGAAATATTAATTTAAAATCACCTACATGCATTATAGCTACATATTTATGCTCGAGAATGCTTTGACCCGATACAACGGCGCTAAGGGAACGTCTGCCAATTCCACCTATTGGTTGAAACGTATAATTTGTATGAATTAAAATTGCTTTTAACATTTAAAAACAGACATGTTAAAATTCCACAGCTTGATTGTATTGGTAAAACTGACTTACAGTTTTTCTCAGTCGCTTTGGTACATTTCTCAGATCAGAATTGAAATTCTCAAAGCTACCTGTTCAATCTTCACATCATTGTGTCACTTGTGCACATCAAAAAAGCAGTTTCTCATTTCTTTGAACAAGTTGCAAATGCTTGTGTACATCCATGCAAATGATTATGTACAATTCTCTGCTGTTTCCTACATTATCAGTTGCTTATGTCATGTTGATCAAAATGTGTTATAATGGGTCTCTGTTGAATAGTCTTACCCCCCACAACATTTAGGCATTAGTTCATAGCATAAGTCTTTACATGCAAAATGGTTGAACAAGTTGTCATAAAATGTCAAGCATATTTCTATACATTTCCATTAGACGTTCCCATTTCTACATTTGTTTTTCTGGGTTTTTTTTTCTTTGTGCTATGCAGTGCTGTCTTTTCCTTTCTGTATCGCAATGACATGGTCTGTCAACAAATTACAGTACAAACAGTAAAAGCATAAATGTGAATCATGTCCAGTCTCTTGCATTCAAACTCCCACATACACTAAGGTGTAACCTACAATTTACAATAATTGTCATCAAAATTTTAGCCATATTTACATCAGAACATCCCTCCAGAGTACAGTTATATTGACAATATGACTAAGCAATTTGACTGTCTTATTCATACACAATGACACAAGGACTTGTCATTCTGATGGCACTGACATGTTCATTGACACAGATATTTACTTTTGAGAGATGAACTAAGGATTTTGAGCAAGAGACTGGCTTTTGCGGGTAATCCATGGTGTTTTGCTATTTGTACGAATTGTTTTGAGAAAAGCACTTGCTATTTTGCAAATGTCGAGGATGATTCGAGAAATGTACCAAAGCGACTGAGAAAAACTGTAATAATGCACAACACAACATTGGAATTAGAAAATTTGAAAAAAAGTTAATTTAATTCATACAAATTATATGTTTCAACTTGGTGGAATTGGCAGACACTCCCTCATCGCCGTAGCAGCGGGTCAAAGCGTTCTCGAGTATAAATATGCAGCTATTATGCACGTAGGTGATTTTGAATTGATATTTCATGTCGATATACAACTGCACACTTAAAACTGATCGTAGTGTTTAAATATTTGTAAGACTGGGGAATCTATAGAACAATGCAAGGAAAACTAACTATACCGCACTCCGAGAGTCCCCTAGTGGTCGGGAACATTTCCGTTGTATTGTGGATTTTTCGTTGTGTTGTGGCTTGATTTCGTTGTGTTGTGGTTTTTTCGTTGTGTTGTGGCTTGATTTCATTGTGTTGTGGATTTTTCGTTGTGTTGTGGCTTGATTTCGTTGTGTTGTGGCCTTATTTCGTTGTGTTGTGGCCTTATTTCGTTGTGTTGTGGCTTGATTTCGTTGTGTTGTGGCTTTATTTTGTTGTGTTGTGGCTTCATTCAGTTGTGTTGTGGGTTGATTTCGTTGTGTTGTGGATTTTTCGCTGTGTTGTGGATTTTTCGTTGTGTTGTGGCTTGATTTCGTTGTGTTGTGGCTTTATTTCATTGTGTTGTGGCTTCATTCAGTTGTGTTGTGGATTTTTCGTTGTGCTGTGGGTTGATTTCGTTGTGTTGTGGATTTTTCGTTGTGTTGTGGGTTGATTTCGGTGTGTTGTGGATTTTTCGTTGTTTTGTGGATTTTTCGTTGTGTTGTGGATTTTTCGTTGTGTTGTGGATTTTTCGTTGTGTTGTGGATTTTTCGTTGTGTTGTGGCTTGATTTCGTTGTGTTGTGGATTTATTTTGTTGTGTTGTGAACTTATGTATGCTTTTTAAATTCCGTTGTGTTGTGCACTACTGGGCCACCGTAGATCCGGCATTTTGGGAGCATGAAACCGATATTTGTTGAAACCGGGTCCCAGAGTTGCGTTTTCGTGTGTACAGCCAATCCATATATTTTGTGAAACGGTGATGTCATCACACCACGTCCCGCACAGGTAAAGACTAGTGCTGCGTTCCACTCCACTTTTAGACACGCACTTGCGAACTTCCCTAAACACTTCCCCTTGGGGGAATCCCTGCCGCCATTTTGATGTGCGTTCCACTTCGTGAAGTTGATGAGGGAAGTTTATATGGACAGACCCTCGCTCCATCGATTTTGACAGAGGGACACTTCAGGCAGCTTCATATACCACAATGCAACACGAATGTGACGTCACCGCATACCACGTTTAATTTACCCCATCACAAACAACAATGATTTTTTTCCCTTTTTTTTTTCAATAAAACAAACAATAACCAAATAACAAAAAATTATATCACCAAGAGGAAAATAAGTTACAAAAACATTCCAGATATATTGATCAAAGCAGCAGTGATTAAAATAAAATAAAACAAAACAAAAATGTCACACTCAAAACATTAATACATGCATCTTCTTATTTCTTAAGGAAATCAATTAAAGGTGCCCACATCTCTTCAAATTGCTGCGCTTTACCCCTTGTAATGTACGTTAACCTCTCTAAAGTGACACACACACATTACTATATTTTAATTCTTTTTTTTAAACATTTAAAACAACCCAAACACAGCTATACATATAGAATGCTGCATTAAACAATTTCGCAAAGGAAAAAATAGATAATAAATCAACGCCATATAGTGGATTCCAAGTGATCAAGGGCTTAGGACGTTCCAGTTCAGTCCATTGCAAATGTTCCTCCAGTAGTGGGCACTCATGCAACGTAAGCAATGACGCACATCCGAGTGAACAAGACGGAGGGAAGTTAGCAAGTGAAGGGCATAATAAAAACTGAGAGATTATTTCTCACTTCCGAGTCCGACCATTGCTGTACCCCTTCTAGCCACAACTCTATTTCTCAGTTTTTAGTGTATTTCTGAGGCAGAATTACAGCGCCACATACTGGCCTGGCATATATACTACATCGTTTTGAGTCATTTTCATTGCTCTCGTGTGTATGCAAATATTTCTTGAAACGAGGGGGGGGGGGGGTCGTATAGGGAAAGCTCTGGCTTCGTGTGGACGGTGTGTGAGAGAGATCGAGTGAGCGAGTGTATTACCTATCAGTTGGTTAAATATCAAAAATGTTCATTTAGTACTGTCCTTCGGAAGCAACAGAAGATACTTACATGCAGAGCCGGATTAACGCAAAGGCAAACTAGGCACGTGCCTAGGGCCCGATTGGCGGGATGGGGCCCAGACAGAGGGACAAAAAAAAAAAAAAAATTAAAATGTACAAATGTCCTATCTACAATTTATTTCAATATTTATTTATTAATTAACTAAAAATAGTGACGATGTTTATCTTAACCATAGACTGTTACATTACGTCACATTAACGCCAGCCCATGACTGTATTTATTATAATCAGGTCAGAGCGGGACAACAAAGCTAGCAGGCAGGTGTTTTGAGTAGGCTAACATTCAAGATGCTTTCGGTGCGGCAAAACGTAAAAAGAAAAAAATGAAGAGGAACAAAAGAAGAGACACTGGGGGGCTTTATAGAAGTTTCTGTCGGGCAGCCGTCCGCCATCTGTGAACCTGCTCGAGTCAGCAGAGCCAAAGGCCGAGCCATGCCCGGAGACACGGCCCGAAGACGCGGTGGAAGATGCGGCGGAAAATAAGTAAAACAACATTTCCGTGTCAAGTTTTATGCTGCGTTCACACCAAACGCGAATAGAGCGTCTGGCGCGAGTGATTTCAATGTTAAGTCAATGGAAAGGCGCGTTTACGCGCGTCTGGAGGTCCCGCGGCGCAGAAGGCGCGTTTCGCGCGGAACGCAGCATTAAGTTACAAGAAAATCTAATTCAAAATGATAATAAAAGATAAAAACAAATGTAAAAAAATAAATAAATCATTAAAATAATAATGGCATGGCCCTACTTTACATATGATATAATAATCATGTATGGCTCCCATAATTGTACAAAGTCCTTTATTTTACTCTTGGAGATATAAGTCAGCCTTTCCAGTCCAATGCACTCTGAAAGTTCTTTTATCCATTGTTTTATAGAAGGTGCTTCCATGCTCTTCCAGTTCAGCAATGGCTCTTCTGGCATGTAACAATCCAAAGTCCAATAGTCTAGTGTGTTTCTTTGTTTGTGAGAAACCTGGATATATTCCCAGTAGGCCTACACAAAGTTTGGCACAATGTGGTATTTTAAGATTAAACCGTTCTGACAAACCGTTTATGACATCCTTCCAGAACTTCTGTATATCAGACCATTCCCATAGACAGTGAATTAGAGTTCCTTTATAATTGTGGCATTTTGTACATATATCAGGAATATTGCTAGACATATGATTGAGTTTTTCAGGTGTTATATAAACCCTTGTCAACCATTTATACTGTAATAATTTAAGCCGCGTGTTTATGATTTGTTTTTGCGCTTTTAAACATGCTTCAGTCCATTCAAATTCCTCTATTTATTCTTGAATGGCTTTCCTCCATGCGTTTAATTTGTCTACAGCAGACTCTTTATAGTTAGACATTATTAAATTATAATATTTTGACAATTGGCCCTTTTCACCTCTTTTTTCAATTATTTCCTTAATTAATGACAGTTTGGGAATGTACATAATATCTGTAGACCTGGAAGACATAAAACTTTTAAGCTGTGAATATTTTTTTTTTTAAATGTTTTGAGGGAATCTGGTGTTTATCACACAATTCTTGAAATGTAAGAAGTATACCATCCATATACAAGTCTTTAATAGTCTGAATACCTTTAGTTTTCCATAGTTTAAATCCTCCATCCTTATATTTATTATTATTTATTGTTAGACAGTTTCTAAATGGTCTTGATGAATGTGAAGGGGTCATGTTTGCCTTCTTGTTCTTAATTACAACATTTATAAATGTTGTAAGCAGAGTTGGACAAAGTACACAACTCCATTACTTGAGTAAAAGTAAAAGTACTACTGGTCAAATATTACTCCATTACAAGTGAAAGTTGTAAAGATAGATTTTTACTTAAGTAAAAGTACAGAAGTACTTGCTTTAGAAAGTACTTAAGTATCAAAAGTAAAAGTAAACGCATTATTTTATTATTTTTGCATTGTTGTATGAATGCACACTGTTCCATCATGGTGGTTTAAGCCAGTCATGCTAGCAAACCTTGAACCCATTTAAATACTTGTTTAAAAGTTACAAAACTCTTATCAAAGTCAAAATCATACTAGAAAAGAAAGGTTTCTACATTGTGTTTCTTTGACAGGATTATGTAACACATTTTTTAAAGGACTTTAGTTAACATTATTAGCCCAACTACGTTTGCAACTAACATCATTGTCGAACGTTACCTATGCATTAGCGCTGTATCCACAAGGCTATGGCAACTTGGCGGGTAAATCTATAAAAATCATTTGACCGACCATACTTAATACCAGTGTTAATTTTGACAGCAAATTGTGATTTAGTTTTAGTCAGTCTTTGGACTATAACATTTTAGGCATCTGAATTGTTTTAGTTTTAGTCTAGTTTTAATTAACTATAATACAATTTTAGTAGATTCAATAGACTAAAATCCAGCACTTGTGGTCTGGCGTCTGTGAGGCAGCTTTCTGTGCACTTTTTCAGACTTATCCACGTCTGCTCTTCTGCATTTTATCTTTTCAGTATGACTATGGTTGTGCGTCTGGGAACTGCCGCCTTCTATTTTGCCATCAATTGATTAGTGTTCAAAAAATACTTGGAAATCATTGAACTTCATGTGATCCTACAAGAGTGAATACTGATAGGCTGTCTGCACAAAAAACAAAAAAACAAATCACGTTTTAAAGAAGAAAACAAATCATCCACTGTCTTTCAAAGCGGCTACGACTTTCTACTTCGAGGGCCTTGATAGAAATGTAGTGGAGTAAAAAGTACGATATTTGTCTTTCAAATGTAGTGAAGTAAAAGTAAAAGTTTCCAGAAAAAATACTACTCAAGGAAAGTACAGATACTCAAAAAGAGTACTTAAGTACAGTACTCAAGTAAATGTACTTAGTTACTGTCCACCTCTGGTTGTAAGCTATTGCATTTTGCAGAAAATCTTAATTAAATGTGTTGATTAAATGTAAACAGAGCAAATAAGATAAACTTATTTGCTCTGTTTACATAGTTTACTGATACCTATTGGTTATTTACTGGTACTACTGCCTTAACAATGACACCCCCAATGGATGAGGATAATTTAATAGCATTTAATAGAGCCATGTAATGACGTATAAATAATGAATATCAAAAAATAGTCTGATGGACTGTTTAATATACAACAATTTGTAACCAAAGACTAGGCTATGTAAAATGTGAATTCACTTTTATTAGTAACTTTGGTAAGTTTCAGATTTCAATTCATAAATAACATCGATGTAGTCCATGTATTTAATCCGGCTCTGCTTACATGTTTCCCGGAAGACAATTTAAATACAATTTACCTTGATCTTCAAATTCAAAAAAGTTTTCACCCCCCTGCTCTTAATGCATCATGTTTCCTTCTGGAGCATCAGTGAATGTTTGACTTTTTTATAGTTGACTACTAGACTTCTACTACTACTCTCTAGACTACTAATAGATTTTTAACATTTAAAGCTGTATAAATTAACATTATGAACAACATGAATTAACAATTTGAATTATATTAATATTGCATATTTACAGTAGGCTATATTTAAAAATGAATGTTAACTAATTGAAAACGTATTGTAAATTGTTACCATATATTAATTTGGTAGGTTGCATGTCACAATTAGCAGTTTTTCAATGACATGCAAAAGATGAGATGCAAGAAACCTGTATTATCTATTTCAGACACACTGTATGGATTGTATCCCTTCTGGCTTTCTTTAAATTGTGATGTCAAAAGCGCTTGCTAATAGCCCTGCTATCTTTTAGTGACAGAGCAAATAGAGTGCAACACTAGGTTGCTGTCACTCTTATCGGGCTCTCGGGTCGAACACAATCAAAGAGATTCCTCTTCCGTCAAGGGCAAATAAATGTCATCACTCAGTGTTTTAACAAGTATGAAAACACTGCAAACAGTCTGTGGGACTTTTTGCACTTGAGCACACACCATTCATATTACGTACACATGCGTTCTCCTTCCATTCCCCGTGAGTTCCTCCGCACTGCGGGGAATTGTGAACTGCGAGAGGCTCGCTGTAAAACATTAAAAACCCAACCACAGCCCTAAATTCCATGAGATGTTTGCTAACCCCATGCCTGTGTCTGAGAGAACCGTGGGGGCTCAGGGGGATGTGATGAATGGGCCGAAGGAGCATGATGAATGTGGCTGCCGGGGTCTGTGTACATGTGTGTGTGAGGATGGCCATCGGGGTTTGGGTACGCATGGAGGGTTAAGATAAAGCAGAGAGGAGAATCTCACACTGAACTGTGAGGGGGGAAAGAGAGAATGTGCTTAGCTGAGTGATGGAAAAAGAGAGGAGAGACAAGTGTGGGAGAAGACAAAGATATAACTTTAGACATTATACAGTTTGTAATCATCTCTTTGATCATAGATAATCATAAATAAGATGAGTAAATACTTTAATAAACAAATCTGAAGTCAAAATATATGAAGATTACTGGTTTATACTAAAATTTCTCGATTAAAGGTGCACTATGTAAATTTTTTTCAGTAAAATATCCAAAAATCAATGTGTTATATATTTTGTTCAGATGAGTACTTACAATATCCCAAATGTTTCCAACTATTTGTAAATCGTGAGATAAATTGTTATTTTAACCAAGAAACCGGGACGTGTGAGGGAGTCGCCTGTCAATATCGTCATATATGTGTTCCCTCGGTTTACGTTTTATTTTGCAGAAACGCTTTACTCTCACTGCAGTGTGAACAAGTGTCATAGCAGCCGCTGAGCGAACACACAGAGTAACGTCATAACATCATTTTCAACACACTCAGATGTGTCTAATATGATGAATATAGCTGCGTTACCTCATACTCATGACCGGAAAAGCGGAAGTGGCGTCTGCGACTGTGTCAGAATAAAAGTCCCGCTGCTCGCGAGGCGTGTGTTGCCTTCATCTTATTAACAATCGCTCCAGCGGCCTTACTCAGCTCCACAACACTCGGTCCTGCTTCTGCTTCATACTACAGTAACTTTAATAATCACATCCATGAACATGATTTCTGCCCGAGTCCTGTCCCGATTCTTTTCCACCGGCTGTGAGCTGAAGACCACATGTCCTAAGATTCTGCGCTCAAACTTGGCGTCATCAAATTACACCTTTGTTTTGAATAGCCGACCTCTAGCAGACGGAAAAGTTACATAGTGCATCTTTAAGTCAGTCCATTCTGCTGCATCCATTTTTCACAATTTTTTCACAATTTTTCAAACAAAGTTTCTGACGGATCAAATCAAGTACCTTATACCTTTTTCTCATAATATCATTTTTTACTTTGAAATTTGTCGCATTATGAAAGTAAAATTAATTTAATTCAAAATATAATGAAAATATATATATGCATCACGGTTTCCACAAAAAAGTATATTATATATTAAGGATGATATATCTATTAAAGTACATTAAAGTAAACAAATTGTATGCATCTTATCTCTCTCTCTCTCTCTCTCTCTCTCTCTCTCTCTCTCTCTCTCTCTCTCTATATATATATATATATATATATATATATATATATATATATATATATATATATATATATATATATATATATATATATATACTGTAAAAAAATATATATATATATTTTATATATTATAGGAATATTTTATATACTATAATATATATAATATATTTTATATATATATTTATTTTATATATATATATATTTATTTTATATATATATATATATATATATATAAATATATATATATATACTGTGAAAAATGAATCATGGGTCTTGTAATTTTCACAAAATAAATTGTGTATTTTCTTAATACAATTGTGGTTCAGTGTTGTATAGTAAATATTGAGAACATTTCACTAATAAAACTAAGAGATACATTTTCCTTTTTAAAAAAAGGAAATTTAAACAATTGTGAGGCTTGAATTGAGGAACCGATTAAGCTGATAAAAATAAGGGAAAACAGGCTACCTATTTATTTGAAGAGAATTAGCTCAATTGCGCAGTTTTATTTAGAGACACCATTGTTAGTTCCCAGCATGCTTTGCCAATGGCTGGAAATGGACAGTTGATATTGAAATTAAGTGTTTTTGAGTGAACATCTGTTAATGTTTAATGTTCAGTTATGTTTGACATTTAAAAGAGTTTCTTTATGTTGAAGTTTTGACCGTTAGCATTGTGCAGAAGAGTAGACCTTGTTAGGATGTGGATAACTGCATGTATACTGATATTATAAAGCATGTTGCTTTGTTCAATGAGCAATGATTTTGCTAATGCCAGTACAGTAACAAGTTTGTTCCTGCTTGTGCTGTGCTAGCAGCATACAGCAAATGATGCAGCTATTAGTAGCTCATTCTCATTTGTTGCAAATTGCTGGTTTGGTTTGAAACCCGCCACAAGGTGTCCGGTAAGAGACTTGGTCAAAGATGGTTGAAATATGGGAGTAACCCGTTTATTAGTGATGGTTTTCTATAAACATAAATATACATGATTATAACATTAAATGTTCTAAACAGAAATACACATGATGAATGTTCATTAAAACAACTCGCTATGTCATTCACATAACTCAAAGTCAAATATAAACAGGTAATTTCCATTCTCTAATGTATACCCTTTTCTTTTTTACAGTCAACTTAAAATAAATAAGCACATTTCACTAAAAATATTAAATTAACTTTTTCATAGACTAAATTATTAAGGAGATTTTAAATGATTTATTCAGGTTCCATTAAAAACAAGCCTTAAAAAATATGTGTAATATTCTTTCTCTTTAAAAAAAAAAGTAAATAGCACATATACATTTTGACTATAGAGGTTTTGCTGTGTACACACACACACACACACACGCAGACAAACACACGTTTTCTACATTTAAATTGTAACAATATATCACATTATTAGTTTTTACTGTATTTTTATTAAATCTGAGAAGTGATGTGTAATATGATAAAAATCCACGAGCGTCTTGAACGGTTTAGGCAGTGGATTTGGGTTACAGAGCTGTTCTTCATGTGAAATCCTTGTTACTCTTGGTCACAACTTCTCTTTTCTGTTACTGTCCAGATGAGGTAAAAGACTGCTGGGTTTTGTCTGCTTTATGGCCCCAGTTAACCTCCCTAACATTACTGTGCTCTCCACTTATGAACTTTTATATGCAATATACATTCTGTAGTTGTCTGTTCATGTTCTTATTATATAAACCCTCCGGTTACGTCTGTCTTTTCTCATTCTGCAACCTCAACTTTGTTTTATTAGGCCTTTATATTTTATTTATTATTTTATTATGTATACTCTATTCCAGAATATTCTGTAATCTTGGATCTATTATTGTAGTTTAACTTCCAGCCGTTCACTCACACATATCTTCAAATGATGTTCCTGTGGGGCTGGCTGCTGGTGTTTGGCAGTAAGTCACTGTTCTTTATGTAGCATGGCAGCAGGGCCATTTTCAAGGTTGTTATAAATTGGCAGTTTGCAATAATAATTTCACCAGTCCTGCAGAACATCTTTGAAGGGTCGCCCTAAGATGTACGCTTCTAAGTTATATAGACAGCAGGTCAACAGGGGTGGGCTCTTCTTACGTAAACCCAGCAGATTTGGCATGTCACACTGGTTAGCACATGGAAAATAAAGCAAACTCTCGCTTTCTTTTTTAAAATGTAAACTAGTCAAACTTTTGGACACGCTTATGCATTCTTTATTACTATTTTCCACACTGTAAAAATGATAGTTATGTCAACAAAGCTATGAAAAAACAAACGATAGATAGATATGAGACAGAACAATAGATGGATGAATGGATGGATAGATAGATAGATAGATAGAAAGACAGACAGATAGACAGACGGACGGACAGAACAATAGATGGATGGATGGATGGATGGATGGACGGACAGACAGAACGATAGATAGATAGATAGATAGATAGATAGATAGATAGATAGATAGATAGATAGATAGATAGATAGATAGATAGATAGATAGATAGATAGATAGATAGATAGATAGATAGATAGATAGATAGATAGATAGATAGACGGACAGAACAATAGATGGATGAATGGATGGATAGATAGATAGATAGATAGATAGATAGATAGATAGATAGATAGATAGATAGACAGACAGACAGACAGACAGACAGACAGACAGACAGACAGACAGACAGACAGACAGACAGACAGACAGACAGACAGACAGACAGACAGACAGATGGACGGACAGAACAATAGATAGATAGATAAACAGACAGACAGACAGAACAATAGATAGATAGATAGTCAGACAGACAGACAGACAGACAGACAGAACAAGAGAGAGAGAGAGATGGAGAGAGAGAGAGAGAGAGAGAGAGAGAGAGAGAGAGAGAGAGAGAGAGAGAGAGAGAGAGAGAGAGAGAGAGAGAGAGAGCGAGCGTAAAACACTAGACATGTTTACAGTTTTTCACAGATGGAGTTTAGACACTGTTAAGTGAGATAAATGACTGGTCCTCTGTTGCTCAGCTCATGGGAAAAGCAGCAGCAGTGCAGATCCTCAAAGTCTCCTTCCCACCCAGCCACTGGAGACAGGCATTTTATCATAGTTATCCCTTCAATAGATCCCCAGCTAATAGACATCCATACGTTTTCTACATTTGGAGTAAAAGTTTTTCTTCAAGCGTTCACACAGAGTTTTCCTCATCATCGTCTACGCTGATGTCACTGTGCGTAGGATTTTTCCATGGATTTTTCAGGTAGGAAACACTGCCGCCGTGTGGGGACACTTCAGATGAGACCGTTTCGCAAATGCAGATTGTGGAAATGCCAATTGGCGCCGATTGGCGCACACAGTACTTATACCATGAATTTTACACAAAATTATTTTTATGCTCATATTTGATTTGAAAATGGTTTAAAATGTACCAATACGCATTTATTTATATGGCTTTCAACTAATAAATATATGAGTTTTATATTTTTCCATATTCAAACAAAAAAAGAAAAGGAAATTGGGGTTCACTTATTGATGTACAACATACAAACCAAAATCATCCACAGTAGATAAAACATTCAGTAAAATAAATAAATAAAAGCACTTACTCTAAAGGTCTGTTCACTACAAGGACGATGACTATAATGATATAGTTCTAAAATCGTTCTCAATATTATAGAATGGCAGAGTTCACACCACAGCTATAACGATAACGTTGCAATCATTTTCAGAACGATTTTTTCCAGCTGATGAACGATAAAAACATTGATAGCCAATCAGAATCCATCCTGCTTTAACGAGCTCGCGCACAAGCACGCGTATAACCTTGTAGTTACATCTTTTTAGCTATCGTTCTTGGTGTGAACGCGACTTAACTCTTTAATTTAAACTCTTTAACAAATTAAATAGTTGACTATTAAATAAACAAAGCAACATCAGTTTTACAAATACTGAAGAAATACAATATTGCTTTTATGATGTGATATCTAGTAAATAAAACTATAAGGTAAAACAATAAAATAAAATAAAAAATAACGTCTCTGATTTTTGCATATTCATTGCCCAAAGCGGAAGTTTCGTTGTGACGTCACGTTCACGTATTCCACGTCACGGAAGTTAGAGAAATGATCCATTTGCGACTCAAACCAAGCGGAAAACTTGGGTTGACGGTCTTGTAATGTTGTAGTACTTTACAGGATATAGACTCAGGACTGCATTGGTCTAAAAGAGAGCAGAAAACTCTCGAAATCGGAGGCGCTGAGTTGCTGGCCGAGCCTGCCTGCCGTTTTGCAGGCTAGCTCGCTAGTTGCGTAGCCAGCAGCTGCTGCCTTGACGACGAGCTGAGTAAATAATCTCAAGACAGCCTGTAGTTATTTCATTTTACGGTCCTCTTGTATTGCATAGCCATGGCAACTCGGCGACTAACCGATGCGTTCTTATTAATGCGGAACAATGCAATCCAAAACCGGCAGATTTTGGCTGAGCAAGTGAGTACATACGACCCCCGTCGTACTCTGAATACACGTAGCAATGCTGCGGTGAGTCTAACGTTCATTGTCTGAATTGAATGTTTTCGCGTGTGTGTGTTGGATTCTGAGCTAGCTAGACAACATCCCTAGCTAGTGATGTTTGTTGGTGTCAGTTGTCCAGCAAACCTCAAGTGTTTTGTTTGCTGTGTGCGGAGCTGGCAGGTGTGCGCAAACCAGCTAGCTGACCATGAAACCGTTTCCATACAGTCGCATTTTGATTCAACTCACTCGGGAATGGCAATGAAAACGTGATGGTCGTGCTAGTTTGCCGACGTTTAGATCATCAGTTTATCTGCAGGGAGCATCATGATGCCAGTGACCCCACAATATATATGATCACCCCCTTAAATCTTATTTATACTGTATGTGGAACAATATTAAAAATTCAATTATACATTGAAGTTCATTGGCTTTTATATTGCCATTGTAGCCTAAACAAGTAATGAAAATATTAGCGGGGTAATATTTACTTAGTATTTAGTGTATCATACTTGATATTATGGCATTGTAATGTCAAATTTAGTATACACTACCGTTCAAAAGTTTGGTTTTGGTAAGAATTTTTTTTATGTTTTTGAAAGAAGTCTCTTCTGCTAACCAAGGCTGCATTTATTTGATCAAAAAGCAGTAAAACATTATTATTATTATTATTATTATTAAATATTATAACTAGTGCTGTCAAATCATGTATATATTTAAGAAATATTTGCATGTATATACTGTACATATATATTTATATATATATTTATATCATTTATGTTATATATAATTTTTTTTTTTTAAAGTATGTGCATGCATGTGTTTGTAATTATATATATACATAATAATTATACACACACACATATTATGTAAACAAACTTTGTGATTAATCGCAATTAATCAATTTGACAGCACTAATTATAACACTTTAAAATAACTTTTCTATATACATTTTATAATTAAATGTATTCCTTTTGATCAATTTAATGCATCCTTGCTGAATTAAAGTATTATTATAATTTTTTTTTTAATTGTGTTGACCCTAAACTTTTGAATGGTAGTTTGTGAACTTTTTTGTGAAATTTGTAATTGTGATATAAAATAATTGTATTTAATTATTTATAAATTCTGGTTATCTGGGAGATATTTATATTATGTCAAAGTTAAATTTGTATAAAAATCATAATTTATGCCTCTATATATATCACCTTCCCCTAAATGTCTCTAAGCTGTTATAATACCTGCTTTTAATGCATCATTAATAACTGTAATGCAATTGCTACATTTGTAAAAGGTTTCTGAGACAACTTCACTTTTGTCTAGTTATGTTTTTACCGTTCTAAATAAGACTCCAGAGGAAGGCGGTATGTTTTGTCTTCCAATCTTGCATAGCTAATCTGTAGGAAAGATCTATGGATCACATTTTTCTTTCTCTTTGATGCTGGTGGGCGGCCTGGTATATCCAGCATGATTTTAAATAGTCCTGTATCTTTCTAGGGTATTGATTGGATCTCTACAGTGACAGACATATTGTGTACGTCTGTCAGTGCAATATTTAAAGCTGTGAAGAGCGACAAAGTTACTAGCACGGACGTCATTCCAATCATATATCATGCCTGCTTGTGTTTTGTCTGGTGTAGTGGCTTCATTCCTTACCATCTGCTTGCATGTTGATTTTTCCCTGTTTGCACTTCTTGTGATCCAGCTCTTGCACTGTCTTGCAAAATCCTGACTGAATCTTCTGCCGTGCATTCATTGGTCAGATCTACAGTAATCATGTCACTGTGTTGTTTTGGGATAAAAATAGGATTTATCTTCCAGCTTAATCTTTTATTGCATTTTACAAATTCAGTAACATCGGAATGTGGGTAGATTTTCCAAACCTAATATCTTATCTAGAGAGTTTCTGAATCAGTAGCACAATTATACAGTAGGATTGAGATGTTGAAATTATTGGGCTGGAATGGACAAATCTTACATGCCTTGAAACTTTAAAGCAACGTGATGCATTTTATATACATAATTCACATACATATGTATTTCCATATTCTTCATTAACGTATAAGTAACAATTTGCATGTATTGGTTTTTGTTCCTGATTTGTCCAGTTCTGTCCAAGTCCTGCTGTCAGTCTTTTTGATGCTGATCACTGCTTTTTGTCTTGGGCTCCTCTGCTCTCACTCCTCATGTTCCTCCCCTTCTCTTCTACCTCTCCTCTCATTGGATGGGACTTCACCGGGCTCTTCCAATCACATTAGGAGTTTGATGAGGTAAACTTGATGTTTTAATTTAAGGTTATGGGTAGGTCCGAATCGACATCCCATTGCTAAACTCTGCACCCTTGGTTACGGTTGCTAACTTAGATGAGCTTTACAGAACTTCCTGTTGAAAATAATTCATGTTAATTTACCACAATAAAATGTTTATTGTTCATTTAGGAACGAGGGGATGCATTCAAAACTGTCCAAACACACAGAACTTACATAGACTTTAGAAAAAAGCAGGAGATTGTCTGATGATATAATAGAACAATAGAAGAATTGTTCAATTCCATTTTTAATTAAATTCTTAGTAAAAGGTCAGTTTTTGTGCAGAAATGTAAAACTATCGTTTATATCCTTCACTCCTCGTGTTTTTGTTTATTAAAGGGATAGTTCACCCAGAAATGAAAATTCTGTCATTAATTCCTCACCCTCATGTCGTTCCAAACCCATCAAATTTTCGTTCATCTTCGGAACACAAATAATGATCTTTTTGATGAAATCTGAGAGCTTTCTGTCCCTCCATTGACAGCTACATAACTACCACTTTTACACTTAAAAAAGTTAATAAAGAGATCGTAAAACGAATCCATATGATTTGAGCGGTTTAGCCCAAATTTTCTGAAGAGAGTCGATCTCTTTATATGATGAACAGATTGAATTTAGGCTTTTATTCACATTTAAACATTCATCAACTCATAAACGGAAGCTCAAGCATGTTCGCTTGATGTGTGAGAACCAATGAGGTTCATTCTCATGTGTTACGCAGGTTCGGTTGAGCTTCTGTTTATATTCACTGGTTAAAGCTGCAGTCCGTAACTTTTTTTGGGGTTAAACATTTTCCAAAATCAATTTTTGAGCAAGTACGTGTCCAGCCAGTGTTCAAAACGATCTCCTTACCTTAGCACACAACGGTAAGCTTGTAATAATGTGTTATTTGTGTGGTACTGGAAGGTTTCCATGAGAAATATGAGCTTCCGTCGTTCGTCTTTGCGTCATTACGTCACGTCTGAATACATAAAGGAGTCCGGGCTAGTAGGCTATCCTGTGTGTGGATGCTGCAGGTGGCGGATCGTTTGTGGCCTCTTGTTACAGCAGCTGGAATGTAGTTAAACTTGTCATTTTGATGGCGGCTTGTAATCCAGAAAGTTTAAAACGACAATCATCGTTGTCAACTGGTGTGTTGATAGACAACCCACACATACACCTCGAAACGTCTTCCACGCTGAGGAGCCGCGCCGATTCACAACACACACAACAAAGATAACCCTGCAAATAACTGCAATTTCAGGGTTCAAACAGAGATGGAGACAAAGAGGTTAAACTTACGGACTGCAGCTTTAATATTAATAAGTGAATTAAAGCCTCAATTCAATCTGTAAAGCGATCAAGTTTTACGTGTTTGGTAAGACATGAGGGTGAGTAATTAATGAAAGAAATTTCATTTTTGGGTGAACTATCCCTTTAAAAATTTTCCCTATATTTGATAATGTTTTCATTTACCAATAATAGTACATAATGCAGCTACATTTTGCAGGTTTACTGTATTTAAACTTATTGTACAGATATTCTCAACTGTCTTGTCTCTGTCTGTTAGTTGGCTGATGACCGTATGGCCCTGGTGTCAGGCATTAGTTTGGATCCAGAGGCTGCTATCGGTGTCACGAAGAGACTCCCGCCTAAATGGGTGGAAGGAGTGGATGAGGTAATTAGATTGTTTTAAGCGTTCCTGAATAGAGAGAATGTATGCACTGTTGATCTGTGACATTAGAAGAATGTTCCTGTTTCAAAACAAGTAAAGCTCTACCGATGGCATATGTGGCAATGATTTAGACTCCTCCCTTAGTTTGTTCAAATAAAAGCATGTGAACAGTAGCAGAAACATGCTGTTTGTAAAATTATTAAACTACCATTCAAAAATGTGGGTTTATTAAGATTATTTAGGAAAAATGTATTAAGCAAGGGCATATTAAATTGATCAAAAGTGACTGCTGTCTTGATGAGCATAAGAGACTTCTTTCAAAAACATAAAAAAATCTTATAAACCCCAAACTTTTGAACAATAGTGTATATTAATTCTAAAAAAATATAGTAAATCATTAATTTACTGTTAGGACTACTGTTCTAGGTCATCTTGAACCAATCAATATTTGATTTTCGTCTATTTGATCTTCTATCCATAGTCAACAAAGTATGCCATTTAGAAGTAACATTAAGATGTTAGTTCAGCTGGAATGTTCTTGTCATCTCAGTTTTGATGCAGAGAGTGAACAGTGAGTTCCTTGTTCCCACAGATTCAGTATGAAATCACACGTATTCGTCAGAAGATGAAGGAACTGGCTAGTCTGCACGACAAACACATGAACCGTCCCACGCTGGATGACAGCAGTGAGGAGGAGCATGCCATCGAGATCACTACACAGGAAATTACACAGGTATAATAACACACACACACTCGCACATAAATCATGTTTTATTACAGTGACATCTGTTATAACTGAAGAGGTTGAAGTGGACACAAAAGAAAACTACAGCAATTGATCACTGCACACATCGTAAAACTAAGCAAGTTTCAGCCTCTGCATATGTGTGTGTAGATGTTTCACAGGTGCCAGCGGGCCGTGACGGGGCTGCAGACTCAGAGTCATCACTGTACAGAGCAAGAAAACAGGCTGTTGACCAATGTGGTCTCTTCATTGGCCCAGAGCCTTCAAGAACTGTCAATCAACTTCAGACACACACAATCAGGCTACCTAAAACGTAGGTCTATGCACACAGAAACACAAAATGCAGTAGCATGATGGCAATACAGCTGTGCTTGTGTGTAAGGCGGAGCCGTTTGTTGTGTGCTTGTTTGTTGTAATAAAGTTAATTGTTGGTGGAAAGGAAGAAGACATGGTCGGCGTTAAACTGAGACTCATGGGTTTTATTTTCTCAATAACAAAACAAACTTGCGTCACACGATCTGTCATAAACATATAAACTCAGTCTCTGTAAACACAGTATCGTCCGGCTCTCCTCAGCTGGTCTCCTTCTCCGGCCATTGTTCCAGCGTGGCTTTATCCGGTCTCTCCGCGCCAATTACTACAAGCAGACACAGGTGTTTATCATCATGCACATGACCTACTTATTTACCGCTCCTCTCCAATCTCTCCGTCTGTGCAGACCTCGCAAAACCACCCCCCCCCCCCCCCCTCTCCACATTGGTGTCTGAGGTTATTCTAGGGCTGATAAACTGAAATAACCCAAAATCAAGATTTGGCTTAATGTGATTTATTAAATTGCAAAGTTTTAAATGAATGAGGAGCTGTTAACACTACACCGTTTTCAACTAAAAACTGAACTTTTTATGCACTTTGGCCATTCATTTACATGACAACAGCGTTTTGGGAGCCTGAAAAGGCAAAATTTTGAAAACGGGATTCAAAGTGCAAGTTTTTGAAAACAATATTGTTATCATCTCCTTGTAAACTGCAAAATTACTTAAAAGTGACCTAATGCGCTTGCCTGACGTCGCCATACTCAATTCTAGTCAGTATGAGTCTGATACTGCTCCGTTGGGCTGTGATTATGGGGCGTGTTTCAACCGAACCAGGAAAGACCTCAATTGGATAGACCTACAACCAATCAGAGCAACGCATAACGTTAGTTGTCAACAGAACTCAACTGCATGCATGCTGGAAGAAGTAGAAGAAGAAGATGAGTGTAAACGATCTTTGCCAGTGTTGTAAAGATCAAAACAGGGCAAATACATTAAAGATAATTAAATATGACTATATGCCCAGTCGGAAACTGTCAAAAAACACAGAAAAACTGTCAATCCTTCAGAAAAACACATGCATCATTTTCAATATTAACCGTAAGAATAAGCCCATTTAAGTGCCCAAGATAAGAGATCGGAAGAAGCAATGTAAATAACAGGCATTCACACACAGAGTACTTACCAACATGATCATAATTTTTGAGAGAAATAGTGAAGGTGAATGCATATAAGAACAAGTTCTCCGTTTAGGATTACAACGAATTCAACCCAATCGCTCTTTAGGCAAGGCAAGTTTATTTGTATAGCACATTTCATACACCGTGGCAATTCAAAGTGCTTTACACAGAAAGGAAATAAAAATATTCGTAAGATAATTAAAGACATGTGTGACATGAATGCTTTAATGACATGAATGCTTCCGTTACTGTTGATCATCTGTCCATCATCGTCTAAAGCCCGCCCTGACAATTTGATTGGTCCGAACAGCTTCTGTCCGGGCATAGTTTCTCCACAACGGATCAATTCCAGACCGAAATTCCCAAACTCAAATGTTGTGGGCGGGGCTAAATTCGGCTGGCATCAAGGCTACTAATGCGCATGCATATTGCGTGTTCAGTCTATAGGCACGTAGTGTTTCTTTCGAAGTGACATCGCCAACTACTGGCCTGGCAGCAGAATTTTTTTTTTTTTTTTGTGCGGATGATGAGTGCCCTATAGCCCTGTTTCCACCAAAATTACCTGAACAATTTGTCCAAGGAACTTTTTTCCCAGGAAATCTTTTTTTCCCCCAGACCTGCTGCTGTCTGCGTTTGCCATCACGATCTAAAGTACCATGAAGATTAGCCCGGTGACGTATTTTTTAAACTCCATTGTTGATTTGAATAGCAAACGCCTCTTAATTCACTCACTGCAACAAATTCACTCACTGCAACAGACTTTTAGGTTGAGATAAAATGCTGCGTGAGCTCAACCAATCAGCATATTCAGCGCCCAAGTCCCACCCCTGAAGTTCCTGAACTTTGAAAAAGTACTAACCTGCAAGCAGGGCTGTTTTGAGGGGTAAATCTTTACCTGGAACTTTATTTAGACCCCGATTCCTGCAGTCGAAACACACCAAGTACCACCCCAAAGGTGGAAATGCGGCTTATGGAGTCACTTATAGACTTTCTGCTCGAGGACGCCCTCCGGCTATGAGTATAAATAAAACAGACGTTGCATTATAAGTGTGTACACAATATTTCTCACAACACCTTATTTTGGGTAAAAATAGGAGAATTAATACTTCTCTCTAAAGAAATTTGAAGTAAATCTATGTGAAGAACCTTACATAAACCTTTTTCTTCAGTGTAGAGAAGTGTACAGGACTTTTTTTCTCTCAAGTGGATTCATAAGATTTCCTGACAAAAAATAAGAAGTTACACTCAGATTTTTATCATAATAATAATCATTATAATAAAACTTTTGACATTCCTAATGATCAACCAAAACAGACGGATGTTGTTCGGATTGTGATTAGTGATATTGGCATATACAAACAAAACTGACTTTTTTATTAGCTTCCATTCATCCTTAAATTGAGGCTCTTAGAAATACAAAATGCTGACATTTTTCGCTGTTTGCTCAGTTCTTTGATTTGCTTTCATTTTCAGGCATGAAAAACCGTGAAGAAAGATCCAAGCACTTTTTTGACTCTGGTCCTCTTGTGGAGGAAGATGAAGATATTGCGTTATATGACAGAGTGAGGATGTTTTACAAATACTCTACATTTCCCTATTTCTTTCATCACTAATTCCAAATGTTTAAGTATTTATACTACATGGCACATATTAGTATCAGCCAATCTGTGTAAAAAAAAAAAAAAAAGATTGGCACTATTGTTGGAAGCAGATATCCATTTCAAAAATCATACTTTTATATCAAAACTATTAAACACTTATATTATCATGTTTTGATGCCTAATGTCCTTTTGAAGCTTGTAAATTCTAAATTCCAGACCTTTCGAGTGAATGCTGTATAGATTTATATTCGATATTGGCCATAATACACGATATTGGTCAGTACACGTTTGATATCTGTCTGTGTGTGAATAAGTGTCTTTCTCACTCTCTTAGGGATTCACAGATGACCAGCTAGTTCTGGTTCAGCAGAACACAGTGATAGTAGAAGAGCGGGAGAGAGAAATTCGACAGATTGTCCAGTCCATCTCTGACCTTAATGAGATATTTCGAGATCTCGCTGGAATGGTTGTTGAACAGGTCAGTGTTCTTCATAATGGAAAAAATATTAAATAGATCAGGTTCCATCTTAAAACTCCTATTTTAGATTCTTGATATATATATTTACACACACACCTGACCAAACACACAGTACCGGTCAAAAGTTTGGAAACATTACTCATTTTAATGTTTTTGAAAGAAGTCTCTTATGCTCATCAAGCCTGCATTTATTTGATCAAAAATACAGGAAAAAGTTTGTAATATTGTGAAGTATTATTTCTATATTATCTATTTTGCTATACTTTAAAATATAATGTATTTCTGTGAAGCAAAGCTGAACTTTCATCAGCCATTAGAAATCATTCTAATATGATTATTTATTATCAATGTTGGAAATAGCTGCTTATTATTTTTTTTATGACCTGTGATTACTTTTTTCGGGATTCTTCAAATAAATGCAGGTTTGATGAACATAAGAGACTTCTTTCAAAAAATGTGTAATGTTTCTAAACTTCTGACTGGTACTGTATCTATACAATTTGGGTGGAAAACTAATTTAATATGAATTGTATAAGAATTATTAAATAATTTTCACAAGCTAGGGAGCTGATCGAGACAGAGCAGGGTTGAAGACCTCTGCATTAATGTCAATGTATATTCAATTCAGGGCACAGTTCTCGACAGAATCGACTTCAATGTGGAGCAAGCGTGTGTCAAAACAGACGAGGGGTTACAGCAGCTGCAGAAGGTGAGGCCCTTATCAAGCCTGATGATGTGTTAAGCAACAAGTCAAGGGTTAATTGCTTACATTTACTTGTTGTGTAATATTAATGTACTTTGTAATATCCACATGACAGTTTACAAGTAATATTGCATAGAAAAGATAAAAAGCACACTCAATTTTTCTTTTTTCCTTGTTAGGCTGAACAGTACCAGAAGAAAAACCGCAAGATGTTGGTCATTTTAATTCTCTTTGTCATAGTTGTTGTTCTAATACTTATTCTGTTCGGGACAAAGTTTAGATGAATCATTCCATGGCCTCTAGGAGGGATCTACCTGTATGTATGAGGAAAAAAAAGTGTGTGTGTGTGTGTGTGTGTGAGTGGGTATGCATGCTGACGTTCAAGAATATTGTTTGAGGGTGGATTATTTGTCGAACGGATAGTGCTTCTGTTTTAAAATGCTACACAACAAAAGGAAGCAGATCAGGACGCCCACTGCTGGCCACCGAGTTTGGAGACAGTTCATGTGTTTAATTCTGCAGTGTTAGCCCTCAGGTTCCTTTCAGTTGTCACCAGAGGGCAGATTTTCTTCATTTGTCCCGCACAAGCACAGCACTGAGTGTGGATGCATGTCTCAACCGCCCTTGTCATCTATTTTGATGAGTAAACAGGAAGACGATGGGAAAAGATAAGGTATCCTCAGAGGTCTGTAGCTCTCCTTGAAGATGATCAGTGTTTGAGTGAATCTCTTTAAAAGAATGTCCTGGTCGTATTTCACCCCAAAAGAACGAACTATGAAATTATATATTTGCTAAAAACCTTGTTAATACTTCATATTGTCTTATTATTTATTTCTTTTTGCACTGTGAATCACATTTCCCCTCTCAGTTCTCATTACTGTAATACAGAATAAAGCGAAAATTAAAAAGTACAGTTTCAGTATTACAGTATTTTTACTGTATAACAATGATACTAATCTACTGGGAATCTCCATTAAGAATAATGTAAAGTAAGCAGGAATGAGCTTAATGGCCATCCAAATACATTTTCAAACTTAATATATGTTCTTTTGAATTTGGGGTTAAATTTCACCTGAACAGGTTTTCAAAAGAGTCACACTTTCTTGATTTCAGTGTCTACAGTGAAACCTCACAAACCATCTTCCAGTGAAAGCTGCCTTTGAATCAGATCTTGCTTGTAGGTTAGGATGTGTGTGTGTGCTTAATGTTAAGTCACAAAGTCTGTGTTTTTCCGCAACTCAATCTTTTTGGAATTTCCACTTTTGTGTGTGTGTGAGAGAAGCACTGACACTCCAATCAACCATGGAGGAAGTTGAAGAATCAGGAACACATAGTCGAAGCATGTTCTTTCTACAAAACTTTTAATTTTTTTTATTTTATTTCTATGAGGTAAAAAGTTTAGCATTGGGATTATGACAGGTAATGAATGAACTGAATGTTACATTGTCCTTTATGAGCGTTCATAACTGAGCGTTATTTCCTCTGCTCAGGTCGGCGGAGGCGTATAATATACCATCATGTGTTTGTCTGTTTTAATGGCAGTGTTGTTGTCATGATATCAGTATAATTTCAGTGATTTATTCAGCGAAACGCGGGAGTGATTCATCAAGATTTGTTTGCTTCACTCTGTTCCTTGCCTTAAAGTGTGGACATCTGTGCTCTAAACTTGGATGTCTTTTTAAAAGCTTTGCTTGTCCATGTTTCATTGGTGTTGTCACAACAGTCTGACCTTTGATATTAGACTGAACTTTGACCTTCAGTCCCAGACTGAAGCTCGGTCAGGTCTGCTGACTGACTGTACAACTACTGTCCCCTGTACAAGATGAAATTATTTATTTTAGATGCAAATACGTGTACAGAGTTTATGGAGTTCTATTGTTGTCCGTTGGTAGCAATGTCTGGAGCCTGGGCTGTCTATTTTCTTTGTTTTGTTTTTTTCTATGTTGTAATGATGATTTACCTTTTTCTGTCCTTTCAAAAATCAATTCCTGTTGGCTTTTGTAAAGGGTAATTGCACCACTACTGTATGATGGGGTAAAATTATTAAGTTGACCATGATCCAGAGACAGTTTGTTCTTGTTATTTTAGAAGGTAAGAAGAAAATATAACCGCACATTCAAGGCTTAAATCCATTTCTTGTGGTTTTCTCCATGGTTTTGGCGTGAAACCCAGTGTGAATATTATATTTTTCTGCCATTACGGTACTACTGTATGCTATCTGAACCTTCTGTAAACATGTTTTTAATGAAATTAAAACAAATATATATACAAAAGACACACGTTGTGTGGTATTTGATATATGCACTTTATAAATAAGCTATCCGTCAAAAGGGTACATTTTTGATCCCCTTTTTTAACCAATTCGACCAGTGTTGGGAAAAGTTACTTTTTAAAAGTAATGCATTACAATATTGCATTTCTCCCTTAAAAAAATAACTAATTCTGTTACTTTTTATGGTAAGTAATGTTACGTTACTTTTTATTACTGGGACGGACTTTCTTGTTTGTTTTTTTAATAACAAAATGTTTCTGTTTTTGGCAAATGTAAAGGCCCTTTCACACCAAAAGTGAAATAAATAAGCCTCAGGCTGAAAGGAATGCGAATTGATTTCTCTCAACATGGGGACAGAAGAGCCATCAGTCAATAAATGGAAAAACAAAGTTACTTGTGTTAATTTGATAAAGTAACTCAGGTATTTAGTTGTAAATTTAAAAGTAATGCGTTACTTGAAAAAAGTAATCTGATAATGTAACTCAAGTTACTTGTAATACAAGTCACATCAAGTAGGCTACATCAAGTTACATCACACCCAACACTGATTATCACCTTACTAAGACATTATATTGAACAATGTCATATTGGAAGGTGTCGAGTGACAACTGATATGTATATGCAGTTTATGTAAGAAGTCTGCTGTTCTGTCATGAAGATCTCACGGATTTAAATTACATTACAAGACGAATTTCATCTTGGTTTTTGGCCGTAAATATCAGCGACTGCACCAAATTTCATATTTGCTCAGTTGGTCATAGTTTAAAATGTGTTTATGCCTCTTATTATGTGTTTAAATGACACAACATGACGTAGTATTCGTACTACAAGATACTTCAACTAATGTTAGTACAGGATTACGTTTTTTGCCTTTTTATTCGCACGTTATTGTTCGAAAAAAACTGGGGGGAAATATGTAGATTTAAATAAATAAATAACGCGCTCAGCACAATTAAGGGCTCGCGAGACGGACAGGAAGGTTAAAGGTCATCTTCCTTCTGAGAGACCGTCATTCGGGTGGAAGATGGCGAATGTTCTGCTCGAGTTCAAGGCTTCTGCCGGGGACTCAGAGCCACAAAGCCGCCCGGTCCTAATCGTCGGCCAGCTCACCAATCTGCAACAGATCAACTGGACCCAGGTGAAAGGGAAACTGCAGCCAGTGGTCACAAAAGAGGTACGTAATGTTTAATAAAAAGTAGCTCAGCTTGTAAACACAATGACGTTAGCTCACCGGCTAAAGTTAGGGAGAAATCTCACTAGTGTTGTGTAACAGACCGCTAATCTGCATTTACTAATGGAAACGAATATATACATGTGTAAAAGATAATTAAAATCAGTTTAACGAGTTATTATTCTTGATTGGCTCTTAATTGAATGAAATATGACTCTTATTTTACAGTCATAATAATCTGTTTTCCACTAACAAAAGGTACCCTGGTGTCCCTGTCTATTGATATTGGATATGACAAGTCATGTTTTTCTGGAGATATACAAGAGTAATGACCTGGTATTCTTTGAAATATAAAGACCATTGCAATATTATGGTATTAGGGTAACGTAATTCCAGCTATATTTAATACAACTTACACCATGGTAATAGTATTGCTATGGTATTTTGGACATGGTAATATCTGTGATATTCTTTAACATGTTTGGGAGCACAATGTTTAAGAATATAATCAGCACATCTGACATTATTACTGTCATACAGCAATAGTACATCATGTTGTGTTAGTAATATTAGTAACTGTCAAGTGAACATTTATCATCATCAAGGTTTCCTGACAGACCTGACAGTCTGGATTGTTTCGAGTTGTTGCCTGTACATGTATGATCTATATCAGGGGTGGTGAACGTCGGTCCTGGAGATCCTCAGTCTTGCAAAGTTCAGCTCCAACCCTGATAAAGCTCACCTGCCTGTAGCTTTCTAGTAACCCTTCAGACCTTGATTAGCTTGGTCAGGTGTGTTTGATTACAGTTGAAGCGAAACTATGCAGGACTGTGGCTCTCCAGGACCGACGTTCGCCACCCCTGATCTATATGATGTTATTTTTCTTCACACTGTATTAGGTTTCAGGTACACTAGCAAATAATATTGCATTATACTACCATTTTTGTTTATGTGTGCTGTGTCTGTATTTGCATTCAGATATGGCAGGCGGCTTTGTCTTCTCTCAACCCCAACCCTACGGATAGTTGCCCGCTGTATTTGAGTCATGCAGCCGTGGCAGCCCTTCCTTCACGGGTCAGCCGTCACAACAGCCCATCATCTGCCCACTTCCTCACCCGTCTGGTCCGAACCTGCCTGCCTGCCGGCAACAAACGCTGCATTGTGGTCAGTCTCATTTCACACCATTATTCATTTGCTTATAACTCTTTTTGGGTCCCTCTTCGTCGTTTTTCCTATAAAACGTAGTCCTTTTGTATAAATAGTGTTTCAGACTGCATTGGTCTTGATAGCTTGTTGCTTAATGGTTAGTCTTTATTTCCTTTTTCTGTTGTTCCTAATTTCCATGTGATTTGTACAATCTCTGTTTCTCCTTCTCCCTCATTTGATTACAGATACTGCAGAAAATGATTGATCATGTTTATAGTTTAAGATTGAACTTTGGTCTGCTCTGTATTTTCTACTGCACAAGAGGTGTGATAAACAAGCAAAAATTAAATTATTCTATGCACTTGGATAGTCCTTCAACTAATCAGACCACAAGAGGCGTGATCAACGGGCAACGACCCATCGCTTCTCTATCCGTCATCGTGATAATCCCTCCAATAGCGCGCCAAGTGGATAAGCCAGTCTGTGATTGATTGGTTCCTGCAAAAGTGTAACAGAAGCAGTAGAAATGAATGTACAGGTTTCCAGACTGAGTTGCACGGCGGAATCAAATCGCCGACAGATCAGGCTGGGTTTACCCAGTCTAGTTTATAGTAAGACATAATTTCATTTGCAACAGAAAATGGTAAACATTAAAATGCGTAAAAGTGTTTCAAACAAAGTATAGCCTTAACACGTTAAACGTTACAATTTGTAGTTATTTTCTATTGCAATCAGTATTATCCCACAAATGCTGTTGATGCCACTTGAAACATTTCCTCAAATTTCCCGTTCGCTAAAATGGTATGTTGGCTTCTCAGATGGTGTGCGAGCGCTCTGATGTGTTCGCATCAGCGTGTGCCATTGCCCGAGCTTTCCCGCTGTTCACCCGCCGCTCGGCGTCTTCTCGCAGGACAGAGAAGAAGCACGTCACTGTGGAGTTTGTGTCTGTGGGTCAGGACAACGGCCCTCTGGAGGTCTCCACACTGGAGGTAAAGTGCTCAGATCTACTTCCTCATGCCACAGATCAAGTTAGCTACCCTTACAATCAGCTCAAGCCAATGTTACTAGTTCATATGTGTATGCATCATTGTATTACATCCGTATGAATGTGCAAGTGTTTGGTTCCAGTGTCTTGCCAATGCAGCGGATGGAATTCGTCTGGCTGCTCGAATCGTGGACACTCCATGCAGTGAGATGAATACTGATGACTTCCTGGAGGCAAGCGGGTTTCCTCTGTGTTTGTATATCTCTGTGAAACACTGCTTTTAGTATTATTTATATACTGTTATGGATTTTATTAATATTTAGAATTAGCTTTTATTTTTATGTTTTAGTTTGTTTTAGTAGATTTGTTAAAGGCCATTATTATTTTATTTTTTTGTAACACTACAATAAGCTTTCATTAGTTATTGATTAATGTTAGTTATTGCATTAACAATGAACAATACATTTGTTACAATATTTATTCATCTTTGTTAATGTTTGTAAAAATACAACTGTTCTTTTTATCATGTTAGCTCAGGTAATATGAACAGATACAACTTTTGATCATATTAATGTATTAGTAAATGCTGAAAATAACTAAGATTAATAAATGCTTTAGAACTATTTGTCATTGTTAGTTCATGTTAACAAATGGAACCTTACTGTAAAGTTTAATTTATATTTGAGGTAGTTTAAATTTTTCAGTTAATATTTTATATTTTACTTTATTTCAATGAACTAACATATTATTGCTGAAATGGTCTTGATATTTTATGCAATCTTCTGCAGGAGATCAAGGCTGTGGGGATCGGCTTGGGCATCACTCCAACTATAATTAGAGGAGAAGAACTGAAACAAAAGGGCTTTGGAGGTAGTCATGAGTTTGTTCTTTAAAGTCAGCAGATTGCAACATTTTCTGATCTATGATGGAAAAAAGATGAGCTTGCGTTCTCGTTGTAACTAGATCTTGATGAGTCATTGGATATGTTATTTTACAGCTGCTGACTTAGGGCTTTAGAAGCTTTTCTGGCATGTAAAGGAATATTGTGCATGTCATTTTAAGCTTGAAAATGCAAATGATTGTCACTTTTTGTGCATATGTTCATGTGTGCAAAATCACTCTCTCTTTAGGCATCTACGGAGTTGGTAAAGCTGCCCAGCATCCTCCTGCATTGGCTGTTCTTAGCCACACCCCCTCAGGTGCCACACAGACCATTGCCTGGGTGGGCAAGGGCATTGTCTACGACACCGGTGGTCTCAGCATCAAGGGCAAAGTAAATACTGCACCTCAATGTCAGCCTAGTGCACTAAAAGATGGGCAGAATGCTCAATATGTTTTTTAAAAGGGAAGTGTGTAATTTTTGGGGGGTATTGATTTTAAACCCATTCCTATCTTAATGTGCAGCATATACTATAAATAAATAAAAAATGCTATCAGAGTGGAAGTTCGTCATACCAAAAAAGTCAGATATTTTGCAATGCCGCACAGAAATGACACACTTCACCTTTAAACACCACGTTATACACTATATTACCAAAAGTATTGGAACACCCCTCCAAATCATTGAATTCAGGTGTTCCAATGCATGCAGACGTTTCTATAAACATTTGTGAAAGAATGGGTCGCTCTCAGTGAACTCAAGCGTGGCACCATGATAGGTTGCCACCTGTGCAATAAATCCATTCGTGAAATTTCTTCACTACTAAATATTCCACGGTCAACTGTTAGTTGTATTATAACAATGTGGAAGCAATTGGGAACAACAACACCTCAGCCTTGAAGTGGTTGGCCATGTAAAATCACAGAGCGGGGTCAGCGCATGCTGAGGTGGACAGTACGCAGAAGTCTGCAACTTTCTGCAGAGTCAATAGCTACAGACCTCCAAACTTCCTGTGGCCTTCAGATTAGCTCAAGAACAGTGCATAGAGAGCTTCATGGAATGGGTTTCCATGGCCGAGCAGCTCATCCAAACCTTGCATCACCAAGTGCAATGCAAAGCGTGGGATGCAGTGGTGTAAAGCACGCCTCCACTGGACTCTAGAGCCAACGTGTTCTCTGGAGTGACCAATCACACTTCTGTCTGGCAATCCAATGGATGAGTCTGGGTTTGGCGGTTGCCAGGAGAACGGTACTTGCCTGAATGCATTGTGCCAAGTGTAAAGTTTGGTGGAGGAGAGATTATGGTGTGGGGTTGTTTTTCAGGAGTTGGGCTTGGCCCCTTAGTTCCAGTGAAAGGAACTCTTAATGCTTCAGCATACCAAGACATTTTTGGACTATTTCATGCTCCCAACTTTGTGGGAATAGTTGGGGACGGCCCCTTCCTGTCCCAACATGACTGCGCACAAGTGCACAAAGCGTCAGTCCATAAAGACATGGATGAGTGAGTTTGGTGTGGATGAACTTGACTGGCCTGCACAGAGTCCTGACCTCATCCCGATAGAACACCTTTGGGTTGAATTAGAGCGGAGACTGAGAGCCAGGCCTTCTCATCCAACATCAGTGCCTGACCTCACAAATGCGCTTCTAGAAGAATGATCAAAAATTCCCATAAACACACTCCTAAACCTTGAGTTGAAGCTGTTAGAGCTGCAAAGGGTGGGCCAACTCCATATTAAACCCTATGGATTAAGAATTGGATGTCATTAAAAGTTAATGTGCATGTTAAGGCAGGCGTCCCAAAACTTTTGGCAATCTAGTGTATATGCAATGACACCATTTAAGATTTATTGATTTTTACATTTTAATTTTTCCTCCTCTTATAGACCACAATGCCAGGAATGAAGAGGGACTGTGGAGGAGCGGCGGCCGTTTTAGGAGCTTTTAAAGCTACTGTTAAACAGGTACTGCAAAGAGATTTACAGCTGGTATTAATCCCAAATGCGTCCACAGTGACAATCTAATATTTGTTTATGGGAGGGTGTTTGATTTCATGACTGGACACATTTAAATGTCTGACGTCAATATACCAGAGGTGTTCTGTGAAGTTATATGTGTGTATACGCACTACCATCCCAATGTTTGGAGTTGCTAAGATTTTAGTGTTTTTGATAGTCTCTTTTACTCACCATGGCTGCGTTATTTTGATCAAAAATACAGTAATATTGTGAAATATTATTGCAATTTAATACATGTTTAAAATGCCATGTATTCCTGTGATTTTGTCTCAGGGCTTTAAAGACAACCTTCATGCAGTCTTCTGCCTGGCTGAGAACTCTGTGGGACCTACAGCCACTCGACCAGATGATATACACACTCTGTACTCTGGAAAGTAAGTGTAGGCATGTCAACTATTGATGTGTAACTGGTTGTCTTATCCAGCCACATGCACTTTGACTAAAACTGAGGTGTGTTTCCATTGTTTCTCAGGACGGTGGAGATAAACAACACCGATGCTGAAGGGAGGCTGGTGCTCTCTGATGGTGTTGTATATGCAAGCAAAGATCTCTCTGCGGACATCATACTGGACATGGCAACGCTGACCGGCGCTCAGGTGTGTTCCTGCTGACACATGATCTTTTCTGTTCTTAAGCCTGAAAAGATAATTCCATATTAAATGTCCAAGCAGTCATCTTCAATGAGATATGTGTGTACAAGTTTTGACCGTAACAAGATCTCGTATATTGATATAAAGTGTTTGAGACAAGATTTCTGGGCCAGCTTTTTTTTCAAGCTAAGCGTAAAAAGAGAATTTAATATGTCACATGATATCAGGAAAAACTGGAGGACATCCAGAACCCAAACCACTTCTCTGTTTGTCAGCTAACACATTGCAGTTTTAAACCGCTTTATGGCTGTTGCACTTTGGATCTTAGCAAAATCTGGTTACTTCTTAACTTAGTACTTGTGTGTTCATAATCATGTGATGGAGCCTTTTGTCTTTAAGAGTGCACACTGAATCACAAGGGGATTTTTGTCAGCACCAGTGAGGATCTCTGATTAAAATGCATGACAAACTTCGTCTTTGTCATGCATTTTAGTCACAGAGATCCTCACTAGTGCTGATAAAAAACCCTTTGAATATTATGATGATCGGTGTTGCTGATCTACTTTTGTTCAGCAAGGATGCATTACATTTATCAAAAGGGACAGTAAAGGCATGTGTATTGTTAAAAAATATTCATATTTTAAACATATGCTGTTCTTTAGGAGAATCCTGTTATAAAATATATTACGATTTCCACCAAAAAAATGAAGCAGCACAACTGTTTTCAACATTGCCAATATAAAAAAAAAATCTTGAGCAAATCATGATGCTAGAATGATTTCTGAAGGATTGTGACACTGAAGACTATGTAATTATGCTTAAAATTTAGCTTTGCATCACAGAAATGTAACAATACATCTTTACTATGTTTTAAGAAATTGGTGAGCATAAGAGGACTTGTAATATTACAGAGCACAATATCTGATCTGTAGTGTATATATTGTATTTTATATCAACATGTGATTTCGTTCTTGTATGGAATTGTAACCTTTTTTTGTCTTTTAACCATTTAATTCCCAATCAAAGAAATCAAGTCCCACCCTACTCAAACACTGTGTCTCTCCTGCTGTATGTTGCCCTGAATGTCTGCTGTTTCCTCTGGTAGGGAATCTCCACAGGGAAGCATCACGCTGCTGTGAT